>NW_026607603.1:0-300000 GCF_029499605.1 Hyla sarda
AGCATACCTCCATTATACATACACTGTACAGCGATCATACATTCATTATACATACACTGTACAGCAATCATACATCCATTATACATACACTGTACAGCAAGCATACATTCATTATACATACACTGTGACTGTACAGCAATCATATATCCATTATACATACACTGTACAGCAATCATACATTCATTATACATACACTGTACAGCAATCATACATCCATTATACATACACTGTGTCTGTACAGCAATCATACATCCATTATACATACACTGTACAGCAATCATACATCCATTATACATACACTGTACAGCAAGCATACCTCCATTATACATACACTGTGACTGTACAGCAATCATACATCCATTATACATACACTGTACAGCAATCATACATCCATTATACATACACTATACAGCAAGCATACCTCGATTATACATACACTGTACAGCAATCATACCTCCATTATACATACACTGTACAGCAATCATACCTCCATTATACATACACTGTACAGCAATCATACATCCATTATACATACACTGTACAGCAAGCATACCTCCATTATACATACACTGTACAGCAATCATACATTCAGTATACATACACTGTACAGCAATCATACATCCATTATACATACACTGTACAGCAAGCATACCTCCATTATACATACACTGTACAGCAATCATACATTCATTATACATACACTGTACAGCAATCATACATCCATTATACATACACTGTACAGCAAGCATACCTCCATTATACATACACTGTACAGCAATCATACATTCATTATACATACACTGTACAGCAATCATACATCCATTATACATACACTGTACAGCAATCATACATTCATTATACATACACTGTACAGCAATCATACATCCATTATACATACACTGTACAGCAAGCATACATTCATTATACATACACTGTGACTGTACAGCAATCATATATCCATTATACATACACTGTACAGCAATCATACATTCATTATACATACACTGTACAGCAATCATACATCCATTATACATACACTGTGTCTGTACAGCAATCATACATCCATTATACATACACTGTACAGCAATCATACATCCATTATACATACACTTTACAGCAATCATACATCCATTTTACATACACTGTACAGCAAGCATACATTCATTATACATACCAAGTGATTGTACAGCAATCATACATCCATTATACATACACTGTACAGCAATCATACATCCATTATACATACACTGTGTCTGTACAGCAATCATACATCCATTATACATACACTGTACAGCAATCATACATCCATTATACATACACTGACTGTACAGCAATCATACATCCATTATACAAACACTGTGACTGTACAGCAATCATACATCCATTATCCATACACTGTACAGCAAGCGTACCTCCATTATACATACACTGTAAAGCAATCATACATTCAGTATACATACACTGTACAGCAATCATACATCCATTATACATACACTGTGACTGTACAGCAATCATACATCCATTATACATACACTGTACAGCAATCATACATCCATTATACATACACTGACTGTACAGCAATCATACATCCATTATACAAACACTGTGACTGTACAGCAATCATACATCCATTATCCATACACTGTACAGCAAGCGTACCTCCATTATACATACACTGTGACTGTACAGCAATCATACATCCATTATACATACACTGTACAGCAAGCATACCTCCATTATACATACACTGTGACTGTACAGCAATCATACATCCATTATACATACACTGTACAGCAATCATACATCCATTATACATACACTGTACAGCAAGCATACCTCCATTATACATACACTGTACAGCAATCATACCTCCATTATACATACACTGTACAGCAATCATACCTCCATTATACATACACTGTACAGCAAGAATACCTCCATTATACATACACTGTACAGCAAGCATACCTCCATTATACATAAACTGTGACTGTACAGCAATCATACATCCATTATACATACACTGTACAGCAAGCATACCTCCATTATACATACACTGTACAGCAATCATACATCCATTATAAATACACTGTGACTGTACAGCAATCATACATCCATTATACATATACTGTGACTGTACAGCAAGCATACCTCCATTATACATACACTGTACAGCAATCATACCTCCATTATACATACACTGTACAGCAATCATACCTCCATTATACATACACTGTACAGAAATCATACATTCATTATACATACACTGTACAGCAATCATACCTCCATTATACATACACTGTACAGCAATCATACATCCATTATACATACACTGTACAGCAATCATACATCCATTATACATACACTGTACAGCAACCATACCTCCATTATACATACACTGTACAGCAATCATACATCCATTATACATACACTGTACAGCAAGCATACCTCCATTATACATACACTGTACAGCAAGCATACCTCCATTATACATACACTGTACAGCAATCATACATCCATTATACATACACTGTACAGCAAGCATACCTCCATTATACATACACTGTACAGCAATCATACATCCATTATACATACACTGTACAGCAATCATACATTCATTATACATACACTGTACAGCAATCGTACCTCTATTATACATACACTGTACAGCAATCATACATTCATTATACATACACTGTACAGCAATCATACATTCATTATACATACACTGTACAGCAATCATACATACATTATACATACACTGTACAGCAAGCATACCTCCATTATACATACACTGTACAGCAATCATACATTCAGTATACATACACTGTACAGCAATCATACATCCATTATACATACACTGTACAGCAAGCATACCTCCATTATACATACACTGTACAGCAATCATACCTCCATTATACATACACTGTACAGCAATTATACCTCCATTATACATACACTGTACAGAAATCATACATTCATTATACATACACTGTACAGCAATCATACCTCCATTATACATACACTGTACAGCAATCATACATCCATTATACATACACTGTACAGCAATCATACATCCATTATACATACACTGTACAGCAATCATACCTCCATTATACATACACTGTACAGCAATCACACATTCATTATACATACACTGTACAGCAATCATACCTCCATTATACATACACTGTACAGCAATCATGCATCCATTATACATACACTGTACAGCAAGCATACCTCCATTATACATACACTGTACAGCAATCATACATTCAGTATACATACACTGTACAGCAATCATACATCCATTATACAAACACTGTACAGCAAGCATACCTCCATTATACATACACTGTACAGCAAGCATACCTCCATTATACATACACTGTACAGCAATCATACATCCATTATACATACACTGTACAGCAATCATACATTCATTATACATACACTGTACAGCAATCGTACCTCTATTATACATACACTGTACAGCAATCATACATTCATTATACATACACTGTACAGCAATCATACATCCATTATACATACACTGTACAGCAAGCATACCTCCATTATACATACACTGTACAGCAATCATACATTCAGTATACATACACTGTACAGCAATCATACATCCATTATACATACACTGTACAGCAAGCATACCTCCATTATACATACACTGTACAGCAATCATACATTCATTATACATACACTGTACAGCAATCATACATCCATTATACATACACTGTACAGCAAGCATACCTCCATTATACATACACTGTACAGCAATCATACCTCCATTATACATACACTGTACAGCAATTATACCTCCATTATACATACACTGTACAGCAATCATACATTCATTATACATACACTGTACAGCAATCATACATCCATTATACATACACTGTACAGCAAGCATACCTCCATTATACATACACTGTACAGCAATCATACATTCAGTATACATACACTGTACAGCAATCATACATCCATTATACATACACTGTACAGCAAGCATACCTCCATTATACATACACTGTACAGCAAGCATACCTCCATTATACATACACTGTACAGCAATCATACATCCATTATACATACACTGTACAGCAATCATACATTCATTATACATACACTGTACAGCAATCATACATCCATTATACATACACTGTACAGCAAGCATACCTCCATTATACATACACTGTACAGCAATCATACATTCATTATACATACACTGTACAGCAATCATACCTCTATTATACATACACTGTACAGCAATCATACATTCATTATACATACACTGTACAGCAATCATACATCCATTATACATACACTGTACAGCAAGCATACCTCCATTATACATACACTGTACAGCGATCATACATTCATTATACATACACTGTACAGCAATCATACATCCATTATACATACACTGTACAGCAAGCATACATTCATTATACATACACTGTGACTGTACAGCAATCATATATCCATTATACATACACTGTACAGCAATCATACATTCATTATACATACACTGTACAGCAATCATACATCCATTATACATACACTGTGTCTGTACAGCAATCATACATCCATTATACATACACTGTACAGCAATCATACATCCATTATACATACACTGTACAGCAAGCATACCTCCATTATACATACACTGTGACTGTACAGCAATCATACATCCATTATACATACACTGTACAGCAATCATACATCCATTATACATACACTATACAGCAAGCATACCTCGATTATACATACACTGTACAGCAATCATACCTCCATTATACATACACTGTACAGCAATCATACCTCCATTATACATACACTGTACAGCAATCATACATCCATTATACATACACTGTACAGCAAGCATACCTCCATTATACATACACTGTACAGCAATCATACATTCAGTATACATACACTGTACAGCAATCATACATCCATTATACATACACTGTACAGCAAGCATACCTCCATTATACATACACTGTACAGCAATCATACATTCATTATACATACACTGTACAGCAATCATACATCCATTATACATACACTGTACAGCAAGCATACCTCCATTATACATACACTGTACAGCAATCATACATTCATTATACATACACTGTACAGCAATCATACATCCATTATACATACACTGTACAGCAATCATACATTCATTATACATACACTGTACAGCAATCATACATCCATTATACATACACTGTACAGCAAGCATACATTCATTATACATACACTGACTGTACAGCAATCATATATCCATTATACATACACTGTACAGCAATCATACATTCATTATACATACACTGTACAGCAATCATACATCCATTATACATACACTGTGTCTGTACAGCAATCATACATCCATTATACATACACTGTACAGCAATCATACATCCATTATACATACACTGTACAGCAATCATACATCCATTTTACATACACTGTACAGCAAGCATACATTCATTATACATACCAAGTGATTGTACAGCAATCATACATCCATTATACATACACTGTACAGCAATCATACATCCATTATACATACACTGACTGTACAGCAATCATACATCCATTATACAAACACTGTGACTGTACAGCAATCATACATCCATTATCCATACACTGTACAGCAAGCGTACCTCCATTATACATACACTGTAAAGCAATCATACATTCAGTATACATACACTGTACAGCAATCATACATCCATTATACATACACTGTGACTGTACAGCAATCATACATCCATTATACATACACTGTACAGCAATCATACATCCATTATACATACACTGACTGTACAGCAATCATACATCCATTATACAAACACTGTGACTGTACAGCAATCATACATCCATTATCCATACACTGTACAGCAAGCGTACCTCCATTATACATACACTGTGACTGTACAGCAATCATACATCCATTATACATACACTGTACAGCAAGCATACCTCCATTATACATACACTGTGACTGTACAGCAATCATACATCCATTATACATACACTGTACAGCAATCATACATCCATTATACATACACTGTACAGCAAGCATACCTCCATTATACATACACTGTACAGCAAGCATACCTCCATTATACATACACTGTACAGCAAGCATACCTCCATTATACATACACTGTACAGCAATCATACCTCCATTATACATACACTGTACAGCAAGAATACCTCCATTATACATACACTGTACAGCAAGCATACCTCCATTATACATAAACTGTGACTGTACAGCAATCATACATCCATTATACATACACTGTACAGCAAGCATACCTCCATTATACATACACTGTACAGCAATCATACATCCATTATAAATACACTGTGACTGTACAGCAATCATACATCCATTATACATACACTGTGACTGTACAGCAAGCATACCTCCATTATACATACACTGTACAGCAATCATACCTCCATTATACATACACTGTACAGCAATCATACCTCCATTATACATACACTGTACAGAAATCATACATTCATTATACATACACTGTACAGCAATCATACCTCCATTATACATACACTGTACAGCAATCATACATCCATTATACATACACTGTACAGCAATCATACATCCATTATACATACACTGTACAGCAACCATACCTCCATTATACATACACTGTACAGCAATCATACATTCATTATACATACTGTACAGCAATCATACATTCATTATACATACACTGTACAGCAATCATACCTCCATTATACATACACTGTACAGCAATCATACATTCATTATACATACACTGTACAGCAATCATACATACATTATACATACACTGTACAGCAAGCATACCTCCATTATACATACACTGTACAGCAATCATACATTCAGTATACATACACTGTACAGCAATCATACATCCATTATACATACACTGTACAGCAAGCATACCTCCATTATACTTACACTGTACAGCAATCATACCTCCATTATACATACACTGTACAGCAATTATACCTCCATTATACATACACTGTACAGAAATCATACATTCATTATACATACACTGTACAGCAATCATACCTCCATTATACATACACTGTACAGCAATCATACATCCATTATACATACACTGTACAGCAAGCATACCTCCATTATACATACACTGTACAGCAATCATACATCCATTATACATACACTGTACAGCAAGCATACCTCCATTATACATACACTGTACAGCAATCATACATCCATTATACATACACTGTACAGCAATCATACATTCATTATACATACACTGTACAGCAATCGTACCTCTATTATACATACACTGTACAGCAATCATACATTCATTATACATACACTGTACAGCAATCATACATCCATTATACATACACTGTACAGCAAGCATACCTCCATTATACATACACTGTACAGCAATCATACATTCAGTATACATACACTGTACAGCAATCATACATCCATTATACATACACTGTACAGCAAGCATACCTCCATTATACATACACTGTACAGCAATCATACATTCATTATACATACACTGTACAGCAATCATACATCCATTATACATACACTGTACAGCAAGCATACCTCCATTATACATACACTGTACAGCAATCATACATTCATTATACATACACTGTACAGCAATCATACATCCATTATACATACACTGTACAGCAATCATACATTCATTATACATACACTGTACAGCAATCATACATCCATTATACATACACTGTACAGCAAGCATACATTCATTATACATACACTGTGACTGTACAGCAATCATATATCCATTATACATACACTGTACAGCAATCATACATTCATTATACATACACTGTACAGCAATCATACATCCATTATACATACACTGTGTCTGTACAGCAATCATACATCCATTATACATACACTGTACAGCAATCATACATCCATTATACATACACTGTACAGCAATCATACATCCATTTTACATACACTGTACAGCAAGCATACATTCATTATACATACCAAGTGATTGTACAGCAATCATACATCCATTATACATACACTGTACAGCAATCATACATCCATTATACATACACTGTGTCTGTACAGCAATCATACATCCATTATACATACACTGTACAGCACGCATACCTCCATTATACATACACTGTAAAGCAATCATACATTCAGTATACATACACTGTACAGCAATCATACATCCATTATACATACACTGTGACTGTACAGCAATCATACATCCATTATACATACACTGTACAGCAATCATACATCCATTATACATACACTGACTGTACAGCAATCATACATCCATTATACAAACACTGTGACTGTACAGCAATCATACATCCATTATCCATACACTGTACAGCAAGCGTACCTCCATTATACATACACTGTGACTGTACAGCAATCATACATCCATTATACATACACTGTACAGCAAGCATACCTCCATTATACATACACTGTGACTGTACAGCAATCATACATCCATTATACATACACTGTACAGCAATCATACATCCATTATACATACACTGTACAGCAAGCATACCTCCATTATACATACACTGTACAGCAATCATACCTCCATTATACATACACTGTACAGCAATCATACCTCCATTATACATACACTGTACAGCAAGAATACCTCCATTATACATACACTGTACAGCAAGCATACCTCCATTATACATAAACTGTGACTGTACAGCAATCATACATCCATTATACATACACTGTACAGCAAGCATACCTCCATTATACATACACTGTACAGCAATCATACATCCATTATAAATACACTGTGACTGTACAGCAATCATACATCCATTATACATACACTGTGACTGTACAGCAAGCATACCTCCATTATACATACACTGTACAGCAATCATTCCCCCATTATACATACACTGTACAGCAATCATACCTCCATTATACATACACTGTACAGAAATCATACATTCATTATACATACACTGTACAGCAATCATACCTCCATTATACATACACTGTACAGCAATCATACATCCATTATACATACACTGTACAGCAATCATACATCCATTATACATACACTGTACAGCAACCATACCTCCATTATACATACACTGTACAGCAATCATACATTCATTATACATACACTGTACAGCAATCATACATTCATTATACATACACTGTACAGCAATCATACCTCCATTATACATACACTGTACAGCAATCATACATTCATTATACATACACTGTACAGCAATCATACATACATTATACATACACTGTACAGCAAGCATACCTCCATTATACATACACTGTACAGCAATCATACATTCAGTATACATACACTGTACAGCAATCATACATCCATTATACATACACTGTACAGCAAGCATACCTCCATTATACATACACTGTACAGCAATCATACCTCCATTATACATACACTGTACAGCAATTATACCTCCATTATACATACACTGTACAGAAATCATACATTCATTATACATACACTGTACAGCAATCATACCTCCATTATACATACACTGTACAGCAATCATACATCCATTATACATACACTGTACAGCAATCATACATCCATTATACATACACTGTACAGCAATCATACCTCCATTATACATACACTGTACAGCAATCACACATTCATTATACATACACTGTACAGCAATCATACCTCCATTATACATACACTGTACAGCAATCATGCATCCATTATACATACACTGTACAGCAAGCATACCTCCATTATACATACACTGTACAGCAATCATACATTCAGTATACATACACTGTACAGCAATCATACATCCATTATACATACACTGTACAGCAAGCATACCTCCATTATACATACACTGTACAGCAAGCATACCTCCATTATACATACACTGTACAGCAATCATACATCCATTATACATACACTGTACAGCAAGCATACCTCCATTATACATACACTGTACAGCAATCATACATCCATTATACATACACTGTACAGCAATCATACATTCATTATACATACACTGTACAGCAATCGTACCTCTATTATACATACACTGTACAGCAATCATACATTCATTATACATACACTGTACAGCAATCATACATCCATTATACATACACTGTACAGCAAGCATACCTCCATTATACATACACTGTACAGCAATCATACATTCAGTATACATACACTGTACAGCAATCATACATCCATTATACATACACTGTACAGCAAGCATACCTCCATTATACATACACTGTACAGCAATCATACATTCATTATACATACACTGTACAGCAATCATACATCCATTATACATACACTGTACAGCAAGCATACCTCCATTATACATACACTGTACAGCAATCATACCTCCATTATACATACACTGTACAGCAATTATACCTCCATTATACATACACTGTACAGCAATCATACATTCATTATACATACACTGTACAGCAATCATACATCCATTATACATACACTGTACAGCAAGCATACCTCCATTATACATACACTGTACAGCAATCATACATTCAGTATACATACACTGTACAGCAATCATACATCCATTATACATACACTGTACAGCAAGCATACCTCCATTATACATACACTGTACAGCAAGCATACCTCCATTATACATACACTGTACAGCAATCATACATCCATTATACATACACTGTACAGCAATCATACATTCATTATACATACACTGTACAGCAATCATACATCCATTATACATACACTGTACAGCAAGCATACCTCCATTATACATACACTGTACAGCAATCATACATTCATTATACATACACTGTACAGCAATCATACCTCTATTATACATACACTGTACAGCAATCATACATTCATTATACATACACTGTACAGCAATCATACATCCATTATACATACACTGTACAGCAAGTATACCTCCATTATACATACACTGTACAGCGATCATACATTCATTATACATACACTGTACAGCAATCATACATCCATTATACATACACTGTACAGCAAGCATACATTCATTATACATACACTGTGACTGTACAGCAATCATATATCCATTATACATACACTGTACAGCAATCATACATTCATTATACATACACTGTACAGCAATCATACATCCATTATACATACACTGTGTCTGTACAGCAATCATACATCCATTATACATACACTGTACAGCAATCATACATCCATTATACATACACTGTACAGCAATCATACATCCATTATACATACACTGTACAGCAAGCATACCTCCATTATACATACACTGTGACTGTACAGCAATCATACATCCATTATACATACACTGTACAGCAATCATACATCCATTATACATACACTATACAGCAAGCATACCTCGATTATACATACACTGTACAGCAATCATACCTCCATTATACATACACTGTACAGCAATCATACCTCCATTATACATACACTGTACAGCAATCATACCTCCATTATACATACACTGTACAGCAAGAATACCTCCATTATACATACACTGTACAGCAAGCATACCTCCATTATACATAAACTGTGACTGTACAGCAATCATACATCCATTATACATACACTGTACAGCAAGCATACCTCCATTATACATACACTGTACAGCAATCATACATCCATTATAAATACACTGTGACTGTACAGCAATCATACATCCATTATACATACACTGTGACTGTACAGCAAGCATACCTCCATTATACATACACTGTACAGCAATCATACCTCCATTATACATACACTGTACAGCAATCATACCTCCATTATACATACACTGTACAGAAATCATACATTCATGATACATACACTGTACAGCAATCATACCTCCATTATACATACACTGTACAGCAATCATACATCCATTATACATACACTGTACAGCAATCATACATCCATTATACATACACTGTACAGCAACCATACCTCCATTATACATACACTGTACAGCAATCATACATTCATTATACATACACTGTACAGCAATCATACCTCCATTATACATACACTGTACAGCAATCATACATTCATTATACATACACTGTACAGCAATCATACATACATTATACATACTGTACAGCAAGCATACCTCCATTATACATACACTGTACAGCAATCATACATTCAGTATACATACACTGTACAGCAATCATACATCCATTATACATACACTGTACAGCAAGCATACCTCCATTATACATACACTGTACAGCAAGCATACCTCCATTATACATACACTGTACAGCAATTATACCTCCATTATACATACACTGTACAGAAATCATACATTCATTATACATACACTGTACAGCAATCATACCTCCATTATACATACACTGTACAGCAATCATACATCCATTATACATACACTGTACAGCAATCATACATCCATTATACATACACTGTACAGCAATCATACCTCCATTATACATACACTGTACAGCAATCACACATTCATTATACATACACTGTACAGCAATCATACCTCCATTATACATACACTGTACAGCAATCATACATCCATTATACATACACTGTACAGCAAGCATACCTCCATTATACATACACTGTACAGCAATCATACATTCAGTATACATACACTGTACAGCAATCATACATCCATTATACATACACTGTACAGCAAGCATACCTCCATTATACATACACTGTACAGCAAGCATACCTCCATTATACATACACTGTACAGCAATCATACATCCATTATACATACACTGTACAGCAAGCATACCTCCATTATACATACACTGTACAGCAAGCATACATCCATTATACATACACTGTACAGCAATCATACATTCATTATACATACACTGTACAGCAATCGTACCTCTATTATACATACACTGTACAGCAATCGTACCTCTATTATACATACACTGTACAGCAATCATACATCCATTATACATACACTGTACAGCAAGCATACCTCCATTATACATACACTGTACAGCAATCATACATTTATTATACATACACTGTACAGCAATCATACATCCATTATACATACACTGTACAGCAATCATACATCCATAATGCATACACTGTACAGCAATCATACATCCATTATACATACACTGTACAGCAAGCATACCTCCATTATACATACACTGTACAGCAATCATACATTCATTATACATACACTGTACAGCAATCATACATCCATTATACATACACTGTACAGCAATCATACATCCATTATACATACACTGTACAGCAATCATACATCCATTATACATACACTGTACAGCAATCATAAATCCATTATACATACACTGTACAACAATCATACCTCCATTATACATACACTGTACAGCAAGCATACCTCCATTATACATACACTGTACAGCAATCATAAATCCATTATTCATACACTGTACAGCAATCATACATCCATTATACATACACTGTACAGCAATCATACATCCATTATACATACACTGTACAGCAAGCATACATTCATAATACATACACAGTGACTGTACAGCAATCATACATCCATTATACATACACTGTACAGCAATCATACATTCATTATACATACACTGTACAGCAATCATACATCCATTATACATACACTGTGTCTGTACAGCAATCATACATCCATTATACATACACTGTACAGCAAGCATACCTCCATCATACATACACTGTACAGCAATCATACATTCAGTATACATACACTGTACAGCAATCATACATTCATTATACATACACTGTACAGCAAGCATGCCTCCATTATACACACACTGTACAGCAAGCATACCTCCATTATACATACACTGTACAGCAATCATACATCCATTATACATACACTGTACAGCAAGCATACCTCCATTATACATACACTGTACAGCAATCATACATTCATTATACATACACTGTACAGCAATCATACATCCATTATACATACATCGTACAGCAATCATACATCCATTATACATACACTGTACAGCAATCATACATCCATTATACATACACTGTACAGCAAGCATACCTCCATTATACATACACTGTACAGCAATCATACATTCATTATACATACACTGTACAGCAATAATACATCCATTATACATACACTGTACAGCAATCATACAATCATTATACATACACTGTACAGCAATCATACATCCATTATACATACACTGTACAGCAAGCATACCTCCATTATACATACACTGTACAGCAATCATACATTCATTATACATACACTGTACAGCAATCATACATCCATTATACATACACTGTACAGCAATCATACATTCATTATACATACACTGTACAGCAATCATACATCCATTATACATACACTGTACAGCAATCATACATCCATTATACAGCAATCATACATCCATTATACATACACTGTACAACAATCATACCTCCATTATACATACACTGTACAACAATCATACCTCCATTATACATACACTGTACAGCAAGCATACCTCCATTATACATACACTGTGCAGCAATCATACATCCATTATACATACACTGTACAGCAATCATACATCCATTATACATACACTGACTGTACAGCAATCATACATCCATTATACATACACTGTGACTGTATAGCAATCAAACATCCATTATACATACACTGTACAGCAAGCGTACCTCCATTATACATACACTGTGACTGTACAGCAATCATACATCCATTATACATACACTGTACAGCAAGCATACCTCCATTATACATACCCTGTGACTGTACAGCAATCATACATCCATTATACATACACTGTACAGCAATCATACATCCATTATACATACACTGTACAGCAAGCATACCTCCATTATACATACACTGTACAGCAATCATACCTCCATTATACATACACTGTACAGCAATCATACCTCCATTATACATACACTGTACAGCAATCATACCTCCATTATACATACACTGTACAGCAAGCATACCTCCATTATACATACACTGTACAGCAAGCATACCTCCATTATACATACACTGTGACTGTACAGCAATCATACATCCATCATACATACACTGTACAGCAAGCATACCTCCATTATACATAAACTGTACAGCAATCATACATCCATTATACATACACTGTGACTGAACAGCAAGCATACCTCCATTATACATACACTGACTGTACAGCAATCATACATCCATTATACATACACTATACAGCAAGCATACCTCCATTATACATACACTGTACAGCAAGCATACCTCCATTATACATACACTGTACAGCAAGCATACCTCCATTATACATACACTGTATAGCAATCATACCTCCATTATACATACACTGTACAGCAAGCATACCTCTATTATACATACACTGTACAGCAATCATACCTCCATTATACATACACTGTGACTGTACAGCAATCATACATCCAATCCATTAATAATGGATTGGATGTATGATTGTTGTACAGTCACAGACACAGTGTATGTATAATGGATGTATGATTGCTGTACAGTGTATGTATAATGGACAGGGCTGTCTTTAATTTTGATTGGACCCTGGGCAAGCAATTTTTTTGGGGGGCCCCCCGGTCCCCCACCCCCATCCCACACACACTCGGGATCAGTACAGGATCAGTAATGTAATGTATGTACACAGTGACCTCACCAGCAGAATAGTGAGTACAGCTCTGGAGAGAAGGTGTGTTCTGCTGAGCTCCAGAGTTTCCCAGAGAAGCAGTGATTTTCTTCCACCCCTCCCCAGGTGTGTGGCAGACACCTGGGTAGGTTTTCCTGCTATGGAGCCCCGGGAAGCTGGGGCTTCATCTTGCACCCCCCCCCCCCCCCCCCCCCGTTCTCGGCTGGCGGGGTGTGCAAAGGAAAATGCAACAGCCAGTAGTCAGGATGGGGTGAGGAGATCCAGCAGGGTCCACAGCCATGTGGGGCCCCCTCCCCGACCTCAGCTGGGAGCTGCAAAGCTTCCAGCAGAAGCTCATCCAGGCAGCGGAGTGGAAAGTCTGCATCATAGTTACATAGTTACAAAGTTACATAGTTAGTATGGTTGAAAAAAGACATACGTCCATCAAGTCCAACCAGGGGATTGAAGGGAAGGATGTAAGGGGATAAGGGAAAGGGATGTAGTTTTATAATTCTGCATAAGCTTTAATGTTATTTTGTTCCAGGAATGTATCTAACCCTGTTTTAAAGCTGTTAATTGTTCCTGCTGTGACCAGTTCCTGAGGTAGACCGTTCCATAAATTCACAGTCCTCACGGTAAAGAAGGCGTGCCGCCCCTTTAGACTAAACCTTTTCTTTTCCAGACGGAGGGAGTGCCCCCTCGTCCTTTGGGGGGGTTTAACCTGGAACAGTTTTTCTCCATATTTTTTGTATGGGCCATTAATATACTTATATACGTTTATCATATCCCCATATCCAGCCTGTTTCATTAGAACCCCAGCAATGGGGGGTAAAGGGGCCCAAAGAATCCCTGGCCAGCTTTGGGTCCAAAATCCAGGCCAAGATGGCTCAGTATGAACAGCTCGGAAAACAACTAAGAGGCCTCAGAGAGGAGCTGAAGTTTGCAAGACTGTTGAGACCCAATTAGCTCCGAGCAGGCTATAACTACCCCTCCCCCTTACTACAATAATTAATTAAATAATAACTGACACAACAACAATTCAACTTTTCCGTGGGTGGGGATCGGCCACAGCTTTATTTATAAAATTACTTATATAAATAACAATTTAACTGTAACAAAGACACCGATTGGCTTCTTGCCAACCCGAGAGGTGCTGCCACACTATCCTGTGTGGAGGTCTACCCCGGGTTGACCCCGCTTTCACCGTCTTCTTACCGCCAAGCTGTGACTTACAATAAACAGAGATACAAAAAGGGAGGGAGGGCAAAACTCCGGGTCCTGGGCAGATTGAGGGGGGAAGGGAGGCACCACAGCTATAAATACCCAGGGGAGGGCCTTTGAAAGCCCGTGAAACTATTAGACCCCTGATTGGTGCACTCCTTCCCCCCCACCCATGGGACATACCACTATAGTTAGCAACAAGTTTTTACAGGCGGGGGAGGGGGCTAAAAAACATTGCCTGTATATTTCTTAACCCCTTAACTGCTCACCAGTCAGGGGGCAAGCTAGTTATGCACAGCTTGCCCCTCCAGACTGTTGAGACCCAATTAGCTCCGAGCTGGCTATAACTACCCCTCCCCCTTACTACAATAATTAATTAAATAATAACTGACACAACAACAATTCAACTTTTCCGTGGGTGGGGATCGGCCACAGCTTTATTTATAAAATTACTTATATAAATAACAATTTAACTGTAACAAAGACACCGATTGGCTTCTTGCCAACCCAAGAGGTGCTGCCACACTGTCCTGTGTGGAGGTCTACCCCGGGTTGACCCCGCTTTCACCGTCTTCACCGTCCACCCAAGAGATACTGGATAGCCAACACCTGGGGCCAACTCAGCCCCCCGAACACACCCAACACATTTCCTCTCCAGGAAAGTCGCCCAACACATTTCCTCTCCAGGAAATTCTCCCAACACATAACCTCTCCAGGAAATCCGAGGTACCTGCCGCCAGGTCCTATGTTTTTGCATTTTATTTTATTTTTTGTAATTTTTATTTTTTTTGTATTCACTAACTCTTGTGTGAACTCATTTCTCAGACTCGCCCATACACCGAAGAGTGCCGCAGCACTCGCACCACCTTGCGGAAAGCCGCTCGCAAAACAAAAACACATGTGGGAAACATCAAACTGGGCGAAAATAGCAACGCAACAAGCAGATCGCCCGCGCCCCACGCGCTGCGCTACCCTCTCCGGAAACTGAGCCCTCTCCGCCGACACCGACACAAAAAGAGAGCGAATCCCAAACTCACAACACCCCCTCCTACAAAGAGAAGCCAAAACCCAAAACAGACAATCGAGGGCGGGGAGCATAAAAGAAAAAGAGGTGGGGGGGGAGGCCCCCACCGCAGTCCAATCAACAATAGGACGACAACAGGAAAAAACAGTCATTCGTGGACCCTCATGCAGCACAAGCTGTGTGTCCCAGATCGCCTAAGCAATCTCGGACCGACGGACCTGAAAACGCACAAAATAGGCACCCAAAAAACACATCAGACACCCAAGTGTCATGGAAGGAGACGAGGAGAAAGAAAGTGCCCCATCCACCTAGCCCCGAAAAAAGCCAGCGCAAAACCTCGGATCAGAAAAAACGACGCAAAAGCGACAACCAAAAATCCGACCCACAGCCGCCACCAAGCGACCCAAAAACTGATAGGAAAAAATGGTCGCCGACAGCAAGGCCACCCGCTCACGGGCCCAGCCCCTAGGTATACACCAACATCCCACCAACCGCAAAGCAGAAAAGAAAAATCACCCCCCGTCATGCGGCAACCTCACCCCACTGGATCGCAGCACAGTGGGAAAGCACCCTTTTTTTTTTTTTTTTTTTTGCACTGAGTAGTAGGTGATTCACATGAACAGGTGAAGATACCCAGCGTCACATACTAAGAATGTTAATTGGATACATGCAGAATACAGCCCAAATCTCGAACGTCCTTGGATAGGAGACACAGCAGTTAACTTATTTTATCACAGCCTATCAAAACGAAATAGGAAGTCAAACAGCAGAACCTTGTAGGTACAAAAAACAAAACCCCTATCCACAGACACACTTGGAACCTTCGGGACCCTCCTTGACTGTAGACATCCCGGCCTCCACACCAACCCCAACTACTCGCAAGCGCCTCACCGTGAGTGCGACCAAGTCGCAGGAGCCACTAAAGCGGACCAAGAAATACACCAATCTCCACGATGACCCACAGGCCGAAAATTTAACCACAACTGTATCACTCAGTCCTACCCCGGGACCCGAACCCGAGGTGGTCTCCCATTCCACAGCCACATGAGCAAACCTTCCGACTCCACCCGAGGGAGCAACCTCCGGAACCACTGCCAGAGAACGGGACAAAGCGTCAACACCCAATACCGACCCCAGGGAGTACAGCCGCAAAATAAACCTTATCTCCAAACAGCGAAGCACTAGGTGCAACAAGCCGAGCGCAGGAAGAAAGCCGAAAGAAAGAAATAATAACAGTGACAACGCCCCAAATGTCAGACCGACAAAACGCCCCCGATCACTCAAATCACACCCAAAAAAGAAAAGCATCACCAAATTATAGCGCAATCAAGCACAGGGGCCACGCCAACCCACACAGTACCGTTACAATCCTAGAACATGAACTGCTGAAGCAAGCACCCAAAGTCCCACAACCAACACCAAAGGAAAAAGCACAAACAAAAAACCCAAGCATGGCAGAAACCCACTGACTACCAAGACACCCAGTAGTAAACCACCCTGCAGCACCACTGGAAAACCAAAACACCACACCAACAACCAACCAAACCAGCCACACCCGGGAACAGAGCGAGCTCTCCATGAGCTGCAACGGGGGACTGAAAGCAGGCCTGTCCACTGCATCACGCCTGAAAAAAACCCAACCAACCGGAACGTCAGCCCTTAGTGCACCAGGGGCACATATGCGGGGGCACAGATACCACACACCCTCGGCGGCCAGAGACAACCTGCAGGAAAAAACTCCGCCCTGAACCACATTCCACGTGGAACATTCAGTAAACCAGCAAGGACCGGAACCGGGGCACATAGCGAGCCCTGAAGAAACCAAAACAGAGAAAACGCAATTACTCCATGACCATAGGAAAGCAGCAAACCAAGGCCAACAAGGCATGCGGAAGACATGCTAATCTCCTCAAAATCGTTCCAATTTTAACATACATGCTGCCGAAGCGAGCACAAAATATGGACGCTTCACAAATTTGCATGTCAGCCTTGCAGCAACAAACCACACCCCAACAAGTGTAGAGCACAGGAGAATCACCCTCCGGAATACCACCACGAACAGAAGAAACCACACAGGCAAGACAAACGGAGACACAAGCAAAACCTACCCCCAGAGACTCAAGCGAAACCTACCCTCCGCCACATCAGCCAAAGCACCCAGCACGACATACAGGAGTCCCATGCCTACATGAGATTGGGCGAAACAGGAAAAAACAGCAGACAAATATACTAGGACAATGGAGCAGCGGAGAGAGACTACAACTTAAGATGGAGAGATAAACCAAACAAAGGGGGAGAAAACCCAAAGAAACAAAACCGTGACTGGGTGGCAGCCACCGATTCAGGAAAAGGAACATGCCTACGGGAGCTAAGTCAGCAAAACCCCGGCCACCTAGAGCGTAAGGCCAAAAGACCACACACCCAAGCGCGCACCGCAGAAAATGATACCCTACCAAAGCACCCCGTCAAGAAGAGACGTACCCAACTCACAACCAGAGACCAACACAGATATACACCCATATCCGAGACCCAAACTCAACAAACACACGGGAACAAAAGGACGAACACTACACAGACGTAGCAATAAGCACACAAACCAGGGAAGGGGCAAAGCCCCACATCAGAAGACTCACCAATTCCAGAAAATGGAGAAGCACAACAGAGGGAGGAACCACTTCACCACCGCCGCAGGCGTGGGACAAGGCACGCTGGAGACCGCCGGGTCGCGGGCACTCGGCCGCCGCACGGAACGGCGCCGGAAACCACGCCGGGAAAACAGCAGTAGAGGACTCTGAGGGAGAACCCTGCGGGAAGAACCGAAACACCTACTCCCCGCAGGTGAACAGAAGGCCCAAAAAACACCGCCTGTGCCGCCCCCCAGGACCAGAGCGAGAGCGGCGACAAATACGTCTATGCCCCCATCCGGCCCCAGAGGGGGGAAGAGCAACACGAAATCAGGGGAGCACTCCCTACCCCTCCACGGGGGGCATTGGAGAGGCAGGAGGAAGGAGGACAGCAGTGGCAGCAGTGGGGGAAGGGGGGGGGTTGGGAACTCGGGGCAGAGAGGTGATGGGGAGGCGTGGGGGGGGCGCAATGGATGCAAGAACCATGGGGAGCACTGGAAGAGCACGAGGAAAAAGGGGGAGGGGCAGCAGCAGCAGTGGGCAGGGGGGGAGTGCTAGTGTGGTGGGGGTAAGGAGCCGGGCAATGGAGTGGGGACGGTATGAGTGCTCATATAGTTGGCGTTGTGATCTGAAGCTGTCCGCAGTACCATTGTCGTTTCGATCAGAGTTTGAGATCGCTGTTTTTCATATTTACGGTATAAAAAGGGGTCAAAAATACGCTATTTTGGACTGTGAAATTTATTTATTCAAGTAATATTACTTATTTATGTATTTTATTCATTAATTAATAAATTTGTAATTTTTTTTTTTTTTTTTTTTTTTTATATTATACACGTACGCCATAGACGGAGCGCCTTAAATGACTATATTTATTAATTAATTTTTTTAATTAATTAATGAATTTATTTATTTTTTTATACTACGGACATGTAGGCACGTGGCGATACCACACGTGTATATTGTTGTAATATACAGTATTTTATGTATTATTATTTTATTTATAGATTTTAATTTTTTATCATTACTATTATGGTATTTTTCTTTTCTTTTCTTTTTCTTTTTTTTTTTTATTATTAATTTTTATTTTTTATTTTATTTTATGATGTGGAAAAGGGGGGTGATCAAACGTGTAAAATTGCAAGGGTTAAAAGATCTTTATTAACTTAACTATTCAAATACTTCAACAGTTTTTTTTTTTTTTTTGCAATGCTATAGCTCCCCTAGGAGCTATAACACTGCACACACTGAACCTGACACCGATCACTTGCCATGTAGTAACATGGCAATGATCGGTGTTATCAATGATTGATTGCTCAAGCCTGAATTTCAGGCTTGGAGCAATCAATTGAGGAGCGGACGCGCAGGAGGCAGGTGAGTGACCCTCCTGCTGCGTCCCAGCTGATCGGGACATCGCGATTTTATCGCGATGGTCCCAATCAGCCCGCTGAGCAGCCGGGATGCGTTCAATTACATTTTCAGACGCGGCGATGACTTTGATCGCCGCGTCTGAAAAGGTGATGCCGGACATCTGCCAGATCGGCGATGTCCGGCATTATCAGGGGTCCTGGTCGCTAATAGCAACTGGGACCCAACAGCTATAATGCGCGCTCACTATGTGAGCGCGGATTATAGCTGGGGACGCGCAAATGGACGTTAATAAACGTCCATTTGCGCAAACGTTAAAGGGGGTTAAAACAGCAGCAGCCACCCAGGGGCCGCCACCTCCAGAGCGGAGGGGACAAATAGGCGGGAGGGGGGGTTATGGTAAGGACCGCAACAGGGGGGGGGGGAGGCAGACGAAGGGGACCGCAACAGGGGGGAAAAAAGAGACGGACGGGGCAAGTAGGTAATCAGAGCCTGCTCCAGGAGCACCCAGGAGAGAGGGATCAAAGTACAGGCAGGGGAGAGGGCAAAAGAACGGGACAAGGCTCAAAGGGATTACAGTGGGAAAGGAGGGCAGGACTGATAAGAGGTCCGCCAGCCTCCTGAACCCGCCAAGGGTGCAACAGGAGGGGAGGCCAGCTCAGCCACAAGGGAGCATGCCAGCCCTCACCCATCTGCTCCATCCAGGCCACAAATAAGGGGCAGACACATACCAGCCAGCAGTCAAAACTCCGGGTCCTGGGCAGATTGAGGGGGAAAGGGAGGCACCACAGCTATAAATACCCAGGGGAGGGCCCCTGAAAGCCCGGGAAACTATTAGACCCCTGATTGGTGCACTCCTTCCCCCCCACCCATGGGACATACCACTATAGTTAGCAACAAGTTTTTACAGGCGGGGGAGGGGGCTAAAAAACATTGCCTGTATATTTCTTAACCCCTTAACTGCTCACCAGTCAGGGGGCAAGCTAGTTATGCACAGCTTGCCCCTCCAGCTACCAAGCAAACAATGCAGCAAAGACCAAGAGGGCAGCATTTTCCACCAAGGTGAGAGCTCTGAAGAAACAGGTGGATGAGATTGTGAGGCTGAGATCGGACATTGTGGAGGGAGGTGGTATACTCAGCGAGAGACTTGTGAACAAGGATAGTTTCTCCAGCATGAAGGTCTCAGGACAAGTGAGTAACCAAGATGACTGCCAGAGTGAGGAGGAAGAGATGGAGGGAGGTGAGGAGGGGGATTAGAGTGAGGGGGATATGGATACTGGACCTGTGTGTACCACCACTACTGTTACCCCAGACCCCCCACTTACCCTCAGTGGGGACTATGTAAACCCGGCTCAGGTGGCCTTACCTCCCTCCAGTGAGGAGGATGATGATGATGATGACGGCAGTGACTGCAGTGATGGAAGCGGCTTGGCAGATGGGGGTCTCCTGCGGGCAATTGTTATGCAGGAGTCCCCCACCCGTCTGGAAAACTTTTCCTTCGGGGATGATTTGGGCCCAGAGGAGAAGGGAAAGAAGAAGAAGAAGAAAGGAAAGGGCAAGAAGAGGAAGAAGACACAAGGAGTTAAGTTTGTCTTTTCTCCCTTCCAGCAGTCTGGGTCGGCTGAAAAGGGTGCTGGGTCCCCCAATCTGCCAGACCCCGTTTCTGTAGTGGAGCGGGGCCAGCATGGGGGATACAGTAGCGCACCCAAAATGGCCGCGGGTGCTATAGAAAAAAAAGGGCACCCTCCTGTGAGGGGGGAGGGTGTCCAGGCACCGGAAAATGGCGGCAGATTCACCCGTTCGGGGGGCGGTCCCCTGGTTGAAGTGGGCGGTACAGGTCCTGGCACCGCAGGGCACTCTCCTGTGAGGGGGGGGGGGAGTGTCCGGGCGCTGGACCTTGTTGGTTCAGGGGGCGGTCCCCTAGGTGGCGTGGTTGATACTGGTTCTGGCGCCAGGGGGCACTCCGCTATAAAGTGGGAGGTTCCCTGCACATCAGCTGTAGCGGGAGTTAGTCCGGAGGGACAGTCTTTTTGTGAGGGGGAGTGGCCACCCATTTCAGAGGCGGAGCCTGTGTCTGCACCCAAAGACACAGGAAGAAAGAACTATGCAGCACCAATCCTGAAACCGGCAACCCTTAAACATGAAGCAAAAGACCCAGCCAGCCCAGTCTGTAACACTCCAAGGGAGAGTGAACGCAAGAGTGAAAGTGAAAGGAAAAATGTGAATAAAAATGGTAATGTGCAGAATGTGAGTTATAGTGGTGTGCATGGGAGGAGTTGTGGTAGCAGTGTTGATGAGGGGGGTGCAAGTAGTGTGCAAGAGAGGGGTGCAAGTAGTGTGCAAGAGAGGGGTGCAAGAGGAGTGCAAGAGAGGGGTGCAAGTGTAGTCCAAGAGAGGGGTGCTAGTGAAATACAGGTGAGGAGTGGTAGTGGAATGACAGAGAGAGGTGTTATGGCTGTTAAGAATAAGGGTCCAGGTTTGGCCTCTGGGTCAGTTCCTGGTTCGACTGCCCCCCCGGTAGTGGCTGCTTCTCAGAGAAGCTATGCCAGCGTCACTGCCGGGGGATCAGGGGGATCCCCATCTCCGTCTGGCTCTGGGGGTCACTTGCAACAGCGCCTCCTGGAGGCTCTACGTAGGGGAGACAGGTCAATCCATGTAGAGGGGAGGGGTGAGGTTGACCTGTCTTTTTGGATAGAAAGACATGGCTTAGGCGCCTTCCGAGAACAAAACGGGGAGGTGGTCTGGTCCCTCCCGACATCCGGCCAGGAAAGTGGCCGTAGGAATGTGGTCCGTTTAGTGTGGAGGGGCGAAGATGCGCGTCCGCCTCGGGGTAAGGTGGTTGAGCTCCTCCTCCGGATGGAATTCAGGGCAAGTGACATCTTTGCCCTGATCCACCCCTATGGTACTTCCGAGTTTGACATCAGCTTTGTTCGGCCAGAGGGTCTGGAACTTTTCTGGTCGAATTATGAGGTGGTGAAAAGCGAGCCCGGCTGGCGTGATTTCGCCGTAAAGGCGATATCCCGTCAGAATCTGGCCAAGAAAGTGACCGTTTTGACACGTAACGAGTCACTATCTTGCTATGACATTATGACCTGGCTTAGCCGATATGGGGATGTGACGGACATGCCAAAAAAGAACTATGACGAACATGGGATCTGGTCTGGGGCCTGGACGTTTTCCGTCAAACTGAAGCGTTCGGGGAGCACTGTTGCCCACATCCCATCAGCTGCTTTTCTTGGGAGAGACAGAATCCAAGTTTTCTACCAGGGGCAGCCCAAGGTCTGTCACAGGTGTGGCAGCCCCACTCACTTTAGCGCAGCCTGTACCGTGCAGGTCTGTGCACTGTGCGGTGGGGTAGGTCATCTTGCCGCATCCTGTAGGCAGATCAGGTGTCATCTGTGTGGTGTCTTAGGACACCCTTTCAGCCGTTGTCCTAGCGCCTTTGCCCGTGCGACGGTCACCTTGGCTGGGGAGAGCAGTAACGTTGCCTCAGCTGGGGAGGGCACGGGTGCGGGTGAAGGTGCAACAGGGTCAGTGAAGAGGAAAAGTCCCGCCAGGCTGAGGCGGGAGGCTAATCGGAGAAGGAGCAGGGAACTGGAGAGTTCCCATGTGGCAGGGGTAGCTTCTGGCCCTGCTCCTGAGGTTAGTCCTGAAACTGCTGAGACCCTGGGGGAGAATGTGCTGGAAGAGGAAATGGGGAGAATCTGTAAAGAAGAGGGCAGCAAGGCCGATCTTTCCGATTCCTCCCACTGTGAATGTGTGGATGAGGAGGGTGAAGAGAGGCCAAAAAAGAAGGGCAGTAATGGGAGAAAGAAGAGGTCGGAGCCCTCTAGTCCCCGTGCTGCGGACCAGGTCCCAAGCGGAAGCTTACCTGCCCCCCTCTGATTGATCTGTCTAACCGGTACTCTGTCCTTGAAGACATCTCCTCCCCCTCCTTGAAGGGGGGGGTCAGGGATGGGGTGCCTGAAGTGGGGGAGCCTCCAGGGGGAACTGGGCCCTGTCCTGATGGGGCAATTTCCGCAGGGGATGGGGCCAAATCGGAGCCAGGCGGAGATGGGGATTATAAAATGGACCAGTCAGAATCAAAAAAACGGTCCAAAGACAAGGAAGCCTCCTCATCTGGGGATGAGGGGGTAAAGAAGAAACAAAAATGAGGGGGTTAGGGCCGTCTATCTCAATCACCCATGATGGCGGCACTCACCCCATTGACACTGGCATCTATTAACTGTGCCAGTATAAAGTCTGATACGGCTAGATTCGCAGCCTTTGATTTTCTCGGCCGTGTTGAAGCCGATATTTTGTATCTGCAGGAGACCAGGTTGTCAGATCTTGCCTCTCTGGTAAAAGCCAGGAGAGAGTGGAGGCGTGGCCCCTCCCACTGGTCTCTTGCGGCTGAGCCGTATAGTGGGGTGGCGGTCCTTTTTACCGCTCCTGTTGAATGCAGACGGGTTATTGAGTTAGAAATGGGGAGGTGCCTGATCTTAGATGTCCTCATGAAGGGGCAAGAGCTCCGGCTTATTAACATCTACGCCCCACAAACCAAGTGGGGCCGCAAAGATCTCTTTATGAGGATTAAGCCCTTTCTTTTTACAAGCCGACAGGTGATCTTTGGAGGGGATTTCAATACTGTCAAAAGGTCCCAAGATAGGAGAGGCTCCAATGATCGGTTGGCTTATGATAGCATAGCTCTCAATAGCATAGTTAGGGTAGCTCGCCTAGAGGACGCCCACATCCGGAGCCCCTCAGGCCACGCGGGTTTCACCTATCATCGAGGTAGCTGCAGGTCTAGAATAGACAGGTTTTATTTGAAGGAGGAAGCTGTCTCTTCTGCAGTGTCCGTGGTTGAGGTGGAGTTCTCCGATCACTGTATGATTTTGTTTTCCCTGAATGTTTCAGAGACCCCTCGGATGGGTAAAGGTTATTGGAAGCTGAATTCGTCCCTCCTGGAGGAAGCAGAGGTAAAACAGTCCTTTGAGGATTTTCTTCAGAGTCAGGTACCTTTACTGGGCCTATGTAGTAGTAAGTCAGAGTGGTGGGAGATATTCAAGAAGCGGGTTGCGGGGTTCTTCCGCCAGCTCTCGAGCCTCAGGTCCCTGAATAGGTATCGCCTGTATCAGGGACTGAGGAGGAAACTCGAGCTTCTCGTCTCGACTGGAGGTAGCCGGGAGGATATCTCCAGAGTGAAGTCCTTGCTGATGAGGTGTCAGTACGATAGGCACGCATCTTTGGTTTTTGAGAGGGATTTCGGGAAGTACCGCTCGCCCGACCCTTACAGAAACTGTAAGATGTCAGTGAGTAGTAAAGTCATTTCAGGACTGATTGATAGTACAGGATCTCTGAATCGGTCCAGATCAGGGATCTTGGAGGTCGTCAGATCCTTCTACTCGCATCTCTTGGGAAGGAAGGATCTAGATCGAGACGGGATGTCGGCTTTCCTGGCTGAAACCATTCCTGAGCCAGGGGTAGACCCCTCTCTTGATGTTTTGGCAAAAAAAATCAGGGAAGAGGAAGTGAGACTGGCGATTGAGGGGCTTGCCCCCAAAAAGTCACCAGGTCCGGATGGCTTAACATCCGAGTGGTACAAGACCTTTAAGGAGTCTTTAGCTCCCCTCTTGACTGAGGTATTCAATGAGTGTCTCTCCTCGGGCACTCTGCCGAAGTCAATGAGGAGGTCAGCCCTGATTCTTCTCTCAAAGGGTAAAGATCCCAGCCATATTGAGAATTGGAGGCCCATAGCTCTTCTCAATACGGACAGGAAGCTTCTGGCAGAGATACTGTTTAATCGGCTGGTGAAGTTTGCACCCCGGCTCCTTTCGGGGGCCCAGCACTGCTCTGTTCCAGGCCAAAGCACCTTAAGTGCTGTTCTCGGTGTCCGGGAGGCAGTGGAGCGGAGTAGTGCAGGTCTCTGGAAGGGGTACTTGCTGTCCCTGGATCAGGCCAAAGCATTTGATCGGGTGAACCACGAGTACCTCTGGTCCGTCCTCCTGAGATATGGCTTACCGTGTGCTTTTATTAATTGGCTTAAGACCTTATATGCAGGGGCAGAGAGTTTCCCGCTGGTGAACGGGTGGTCTGGCCGCTCTTTTGAGGTGGGGTCCGGAGTCCGTCAGGGTTGTCCTTTGAGCCCGCTTTTATACGTGTTCGCAATTGATCCCTACGTCCGGAGGGTAGATTGTGGGCCGTTGGCGGGAGTCGGGATGAGTCTGGCGGAACTGGATGTCGCCCAGAGAGTGGTGGCGTACGCTGATGATGTCACCATTTTCGTGTCCTCGAGAGAGGAGGTCGATGTGGTGATGCCGGAGGTGGAACGCTACTCGGAGGCATCCGGGTCTAAGATCAACCGGGATAAGTGTGAAAGTCTCTGGCTGGGAGGGGGAGATCCCACTTTTGATCTCCCGGACACCCTCCCAGGG
This sequence comes from Hyla sarda, assembly GCF_029499605.1. Lineage (NCBI taxonomy): Eukaryota > Metazoa > Chordata > Amphibia > Anura > Hylidae > Hyla > Hyla sarda. Next base: position 28,381 of record NW_026607603.1, read on the forward strand.
CCCCAAGACTCAGCAAAAATTCAGGGCATCACATTCGGCCAGGATGATTATCCCACCAAAAACTGGGATGGTAAGCTACAGGATGCCACTCATAGGGTGGATCAGTGGAAGGGTTGGTCTATGACCCTCAGGGAAAGGGTACACCTGATCAAATCGTATCCTGCTCCCCTTGTTTATCTATCTTGGCAGTGTATGTATCTTGCCAGATGCCTACTACACTAGGATCTACAGCCTGTTTTTCCAACTGTTATGGGGGAACAGGATGAACCTAGTCAAGAGAGAGGTTCCGTACCGCACAAGGAGACTAGGGGGTTTATCTATGGTAAACCCTGTGGTGTTCTTAACAAACACCTTCTTGAAAGCTAACATTTCAAACCTCTGGTCAGAGAGGGCTCCTCCGTGGGTACTCTCCTGCAGGGAATGGTTTCGGCCTTTCTTCCAGGAATGGGAGACAGGAGGGCAAGTGAAGGACCTCCGTACGCCCCATGGGCATCTTCCGGCTTACGCTACCCCGACTCTGAAGGCGATACGTCGGTGGGGTCTGGGAGTGTGGGAGATCAGGACCCAGTCAAGGCAGTTCCTTGACAAACGGGTTCTGTTGACCCACTTCCAGAAGCCTCTGGCGCTCAGGGACTGCACAGGTCGGGATCTGAGGGTGGGGTTGTATCTCTTAAATATGAAAAGGATCCCCCAGAAGTTTTGGGACTTGGCCTGGCGCTGCTTTCAGGGGAAGCTATATGTGAGGGACAATTTGAAGTGCAGGAGATCTGATGACCGGGGATGTCCCCGAGAAGAGTGCGGGGACATGCTGGAAAGCATGGACCATTTCCTGCTTCATTGTCCCTTTAATATAAGGGTCTACAACCGGGTGGGCGCTTCCATCGGCTGGAGTCAACTAGGGTCAGTTTATCTTTAGGGATAATGGTAGGGTGAGAGGTAGGGTGCAGTTAGGGAAAGAATATACATTTTGTATGTATCAGGATTGCCTTCCTTCTTCCTGGTGGTGGGCTAATGCATGTGCACCCTAGCTTTTTGTTTTGTTTTCAGATGCTATGGTTATGAAGGGCTTACAGGCACCGAACTTGGGCCTAAAGTGGGTTGTATTGTTTGCTTATGTATGTTAAAGCTGGTAATGGTTAAGTTGGTTGGGAGGAGTTCTAGGTTGGGAGGGTATATTTGTGGGTGGTGGTGGTCTTTTCTTTTGGTGGACCTGGCATGGGTCAGTTGTGGACTGGACATTGAGGACTATGAACTGTATGGAAAAAACTCTGACCCATGTACAGGAGGGCGGGTGGTGTGGGTGAAGGGTCAGTTTAGTGTAGAATGTTCTTTTATATTTGTAGGTGTGTTTTCTGTTTATTTATAGGTGTATATAGTTTGTGTATAGTATTGTACATAGTAGTGTATATAGTTAGTTATGTATATAGTATGTATAATGTTATATTATTATAAAAAAAATTATTATTTTTTTTTTTTTTAAGTATATAGTATTTATAGTAGAGATAGACATGGCAGTCGAACCAGTTTTGTTTTTGTAGTAATGTTTCTTTAGTATCCCGTTGTGGATTTATTTTCTTTGGTTTATATATGTAGTATGTAGTAAAGATGTGTGTAAGCATGTGTGTATTGTGTTTTCTGTGATATTTTCCCGAGTTTGGGTATTTTGAGTTGAATTTAATTTATTTATTTATTTATTTTTGGTTTCTTGGTTAAATGTAGTTAATATATGGATATATATGTGTGCATGTGTGAGTGTGGTATAGTGTTGTTATTATTATTATTATAATTATTATTATTATTTAAAAAAAAAAACATGGTGTGCAGTGTGAGTGCTTGTTGTGTTTTCTATTTGTAATGTATGATTTTTCCCGAGTTTGGGTGTTTTGAGTTAAAGCGAAATAGTGCTATATTTATGTTTCTTATGAGTGTGTTGTTTGGCTATGAAAGGTGTAGTTATAATATTTCTAGTTCTAGTAGGAAAGCTGGGCTGGCCGGTTAGGCAGGATTTTTGTTCTTTTATTTAAATGTAAAGTTTGGGTTTATGTTATTTCATGTTGTTGTTTTCCGTTATGGCAAAGTTGTGCTGGTTTATGTTTTGTTATGATTTGTATTTTTCTAATAAAAGATTTACAGGATATAACTCAGGATCAGTACAGGATAAGTAATGTATGTACACAGTGACCTCACCAGCAGAATAGTGAGTACAGCTCTTTAGAATAATACAGGATATAACTCAGGATCAGTACAGGATAAGTAATGTAATATATGTACATAGTGACCTCACCAGCAGAATAGTGAGTACAGCTCTTTAGAATAATACAGGATATAACTCAGGATCAGTACAGGATACGTACGGGGGAGGGGATTATCAGATTATGCAAGTGAGGGGAGGATACCCCCGGCGGTGGGTCCCTTGCTGCGGCCTTGATCCTGGAAGCGGCCGTGTGGGGACTGAGAGGAGCGGGAGACTCTCTATGCTCCGCTCTTCTCTATGATGCCGCCCGTGACGTTGCACCACACGTCACGTCACGTGACCATCTCCCAGACAGCCATTGCGGTACTGGCTGCCTGGGAATGAGTGACGGCGGCGGCGAACATAAAAAGGTAGCGTGCGGCGCAAACCCGCCCCCCCGCCCACTCCTACTAACATTTTGGCCGGGCCCCTGACGCCTGGCCCGCCAGCCTTTATCAGCTTTATGGGGCAAAAGGGGAGAGCTGCTTTTGGGCCCCCAGGAATTACAGGGCCCGGTGCAGCTGCCCCTTTTGCTCCACACCCGGCACACCCTGTGCGCACGCCTATGAGTGTACATGGGTGACAGAGGGGTGTAGAGGAGTGTACATGAGTGACAGAGGGGTGTAGAGGAGTGTACATGGGTGACAGAGGGGTATAGAGGAGTGTACATGGGTGACAGATGGGTGTACATGGGTGACAGAGGGTTGTAGAGAAGTGTAAATGGGTGACAGAGGGGTGTAGAGAGGTGTACAAGGGTGATAGATGGGTGTAGAAGAGTGAACATGGGTGACGGGGGCATAGGGGTGACAGAGGGGTGGACAGGGGGTGGACATGGGTGACAGGAGGGTGGAGAGGGGAGACGGGGTCAGAGGGGTGGACAAGGGGGTAATAGAGGGACAGGAGTGACAGAGGGGTGGACTGGGGTAACAAAGGGACAGATGGGTGAACAGGAGGGTGGACATGGGTGACAGAGTGGGGGTGGACATGGGTGACGGGGGGTGGACATGGGTGACGGGGAGGATTACATGGGTGACGGGGGAGGGATTACATGGGTGACGGGGGAGGGATTACATGGGTGACGGGGGAGGGATTACATGGGTGACGGGGGAGGGATTACATGGGTGACAGGGAGGGTGGACATGGGTGACAGGGAGGGTGGACATGGGTGACAGGGAGGGTGGACATGGGTGACAGGGGCGTTGGACATGGGTGACAGGGAGGGATTACATGGGTGACAGGGAGGGATTACATGGGTGACAGGGAGGGATTACATGGGTGACAGGGAGGGATTACATGGGTGACAGGGAGGGATTACATGGGTGACTGAGGGGTGGACATGGGTGACTGAGGGGGTGGACATGGGTGACAGGGGGGGTGGACATGGGTGACAGAGGGGTGTACATGGGTGACAGGTGTGTAGAGGAGTGTACATGGGTGGCAGAGGGGTACAGAGTAGTGTACATGGGTGACAGATGGGTGTACATGGGTGACAGAGGGTTGTAGAGAAGTGTAAATGGGTGTCAGAGGGGTGTAGAGAGGTGTACAAGGGTGATAGATGGGTGTAGAAGAGTGAACATGGGTGACGGGGGCATAGGGGTGACAGAGGGGTGGACAGGGGGTGGACATGGGTGACAGGAGGGTGGGGAGGGGAGACAGGGGGTCAGAGGGGTGGACAAGGGGGTAAAAGAGGGACAGGAGTGACAGAGAAGGGTGGACTGGGGTAACAAAGGGACAGATGGGTGAACAGGAGGGTGGACATGGGTGACAGAGTGGGGGTGGACATGGGTGACAGGGGGTGGACATGGGTGACGGGGGGGATTACATGGGTGACGGGGGAGGGATTACATGGGTGACGGGGGAGGGATTACATGGGTGACAGGGAGGGTGGACATGGGTGACAGGGAGGGTGGACATGGGTGACAGGGAGGGTGGACATGGGTGACAGGGAGGAAGGACATGGGTGACAGGGGGGGTGGACATGGGTGATAGGGGGGGTGGACATGGGTGACAGGGGGGGTGGATATGGGTGACGGGGGGTGGACATGGGTGACAGGGGGGTGGACATGGGTGACAGGGAGGGATTACATGGGTGACGGGGAGGGATTATATGGGTGACAGGGAGGGATTACATGGGTGACAGGGAGGGATTACATGGGTGACTGAGGGGGTGGACATGGGTGACTGAGGGGGTGGACATGGGTGACAGGGAGGGATTACATGGGTGACAGGGAGGGATTACATGGGTGACAGGGAGGGATTACATGGGTGACAGGGAGGGATTACATGGGTGACGGGGGGGTGGACATGGGTGACTGGGGGGGTGGACATGGGTGACAGGGAGGGTGGACATGGGTGACAGGGAGGGTGGAAATGGGTGACAGGGAGGGTGGACATGGGTGACGGGGGGTGGACATGGGTGACGGGGGGTGGACATGGGTGACTGGGGGGGTGGACATGGGTGACTTGGGGGGTGGACATGGGTGACTGGGGGGGTGCACATGGGTGACTGGAGGGTGGACATGGGTGACAGGGAGGGTGGACATGGATGACAGGGGGGGATTACATGGGTTACATGGAGGGATTACATGGGTGACAGGGAGGGATTACATGGGTGATAGAGATGGACAGGGAGGTAAACAAGGCAGATATGGCTGACAGGGGGGGGTGGACATGGGTGATAGAGATGGACAGGGAGGTAAACAAGGCAGACGTGGCTGACAGGGGGGGTGGACATGAGTGACGGGGTCGGGGGGGAGGGGTAGAGTGTGGACCTGGGTGACGGTGGGGGGATTTAGACAGGGTTGAGAAGGTGAACAGAGGGGTGGAAAGGGTACGGTACCTTAAGCAAGCCGGCCCGCACAGCTTGCAGTTCCACAGGAGGCACGGGAGTACGGCGCTGGTGCAGCTCGTTCCGCCCCAGGGCACCATATCCGGCTCACTGCGCCGCAAGGGAGAGGGGGACGGAGGGGGACACAGGAGACGGAGAGTGAAGGAGGGGGATGCGGGGGACACAGGGAACAGATGGGGAAGGAGGGGAACACGGGTCACGCGGCAGACGCAGGGGACGGAGGGGAACACAGGAAACGCAGGAGATAGAGGGGGACGCTGTGTGCGCAGTGCGCACGCAGACTTCCCTTCCCCCCTGCGCCGTCAGGCCGGGGCGGGACATTTAAAAAAAAATAATAGTAAAAAATAAAAAAAATCACGGCAAAATCCAGCGGCACCACGGGCAGTGCTGAACGGCACACACGTGTGCCGCGGCACCGCGGTTGGGAATCACTGCTATATACTGACCCCCATATATATGAATGTATACTATATACTGACCACATATATATGAATGTATACTATATACTGACCCCCGTATATATGAATGTATACTATATACTGACCCCCATATATGAATGTATATTATATACTGACCCCCATATATATGAATGTATACTATATACTGACCCCCATATATATGAATGTATATTATATACTGAAACCCCATATATATGAATGTATACTATATACTGACCCCCATATATATGAATGTATATTATATACTGACCACATATATATGAATGTATACTATATACTGACCCCCGTATATATGAATGTATACTATATACTGACCCCCATATATGAATGTATATTATATACTGACCCCTATATATATGAATGTATACTATATACTGACCACATATATATGAATGTATACTATATACTGACCCCATATATATGAATGTATACTATATACTAACCCCCATATATGAATGTATACTATATACTGACCCCCATATATATGAATGTATACTTTATACTGACCCCATATATATGAATGTATACTATATACTGACCCCCATATATATGAATGTATACTATATACTGACCCCCATATATATGAATGTTTACTATATACTGACCACACATATGAATGTATACTATATACTGACCCCCATATATATGAATGTATACTATATACTGACCCCCATATATATGAATGTATACTATATACTGACCCCCATATATGAATGTATACTATATACTGACCACACATATGAATGTATACTATATACTGACCCCCATATATATGAATGTATACTATATACTGACCCCCATATATATGAATGTATACTATATACTGACCCCCATATATATGAATGTATACTATATATTGACCACATATATGAATGTTTACTATATACTTAGCAACCAATCAGATCGCTTCTTTCATTTTTGAATAGGCCTCTGAAAAATGAAAGAAGCAATTTGATTGGTTGCTATGGGCAACTCAGCAGCTTTTCCAGGAAAGTAAAGTTTAACCACAACACTGTAACACTGTCCACCCTGGGACTCGAACCAGTGACGGTTTCCCATCCCACTGTACTGCCGAGACGGTCCTGCTTATCTTACATGCAGTGAGATCCCCATAGACCACAATTAGCCTATTGGTTTTATTGGGCAAAAAATCACAGAGTTGATGCACTAGTCACAGTTCTCTATACCATTAATGAAGGGAGGGCTCAATATTCGCAAATTTGCGCATATGCGCACAAATTTTCACATATGCGCAAAAAAAGCGAATATTCGTAATTATGAATATATAGTGCTATATTTGCAATATTCGCAAATTCGCGAATATGCTATATTCGCGATTAAAATTTGAATTGCGAATATTCGTGAGCAACACTAGTCGCTGCAAATACAGTGAAGGAGTTTAAACATGCATGGGATAGGCATAAGGCTATCCTTCATATAAGATAGGGCCAGGGACTATTGATAGGATTCAGATTATTGGGCAGACTAGATGGGCCAATTGGTTCTTATCTGCCGACACATTCTATGTTTCTATACTGTATGGATATCAGAAAAATGGTTCCAAGCTCTTATTTCTTTATTAAATTCACTACTTTGGGGCAGGAAAGCACGAGAATGAAATATGTTTCTTTAACGTTAGCTGAGCACGATGGGGGTTGGGCACTTTTTTTTTTTTTTTAGGTACTTTTTAGCACTAAAATTGCAGACTATTATGAGAAGGAGGGAAAATGTAGTCCTATTTTTTCTCTCTAAGGGTATGTTCACACTACGGAATTCCCGCGGAAATCCACCGGCGGAATTCCGCAAGCCGAATTCCACGGGCGGAACTCCGAGAGCCGAATTCCGCGGTGTGAACTTAACATTAATGTGAATGGGTTTCCGCGAGAGCCGTTCACACTGCGGAATTTCAGCGCCACTGAAATTGTTCCGCCCAAAGAAAGAACATGTTCATTCTTTGCACGGAAGTCCGCGAGCACTGCATAGCTGTCAATAGTGACGGCTCAGTGCCGCCCGGTCCTACCGCCACCGCCGGCTGCCAGTCTGAATCTTCGCTCACTGAATTCAGCGAGCGGAGATTCCATTCACACACTGTAGTGTGAACATACCCTAATGGGTCGTTATAAGGATATTTTTGAGATTTTGGAAGCTGGGATACTCACTACACCCATGCATATCTAGATAATTAAGTATGGGAGGAACTTAAAAAATGTTTAAAATCACATGGAGATTTGACTTTACTTCATTATGGTCGAATAAAGCACTTAAAGAATTCCTTAAAATTAAAGATTCACTCTTTTGGATGAAAAGGGGCTTATTTATGTAAATCAATTATACGCTTTAGGTCAAATAAAGTCGTTTGAAGAGATAGCCCATAAGTGTGTGGGGGGAAGACAATCAGAAACATTGTTTTTTACAAATAAGTAACACAGATCATAAACCAATAAAAGGAGAGATTGGAGATTTCAGGGATTCTATATATAAGAAAAGTTTAATTAGACTATTTCCTTATGCGAAGTTGCTGTCTCGGCATGCTGGGAGTTGTGGTTCTGCAGCGGTTGGGGGTTCACAGCTTGAAGACCACTGCTATAGAGGGTGCAAATGTATCTGAGCCCTGGAACTCAAATAATGTGAAATATGAGATGATCAAAATGGAGCCCCTGCACTAATTACTTGGGTTCTGAGGTCTGTAAGGTCCATAGTAAAAACATCAGGTTCTGTCTATAGCAGATACTAAATCATGGCAGCTCAAAGAAACAAGCAGTCATTCTGACATGTCACATGTGATGTCATAGACAGCTGGAGGCCTGACATTCCACTGACAGCCGCCCGAGCCTTCAGTCAGTTCCAGTGCGATTAGTGAGAATAGTGAGATTAGCGTCTTCTTCTTCTACTTGTCTGAAATGGAGCTAAAAGGACTGGGGTTCGTCCCCCTCCTGTTGGCGTTTTGGTGTGCGGCCTGGCTTGCCACCAGCTACATCATGACGGTCGTCCTCGGCCATGCAGCCTCGCCACTGATGAGCATCAGGTAAGATAAACAAGCACATGATTCTTATTTCATGGGTTGGGAGTGAGGAAATATCCATAATAACATTGGTTTCTTTTCCTTCACAGTGACGTGGGAAATGTCTTTCCCGAAAGCATATTATTCAGAATTGGATTTATAGGGACGTCCATTGGCACTTTGGTACTAACCTTTCTTATTTATAAGTATATGGTTATGCATACTGAAGAGTTCAGGGGTCATCAGGTCCTGATCCAGAGGATCCTGCTGGCCATTGTGTGGGCCTCCTGTTTTTCCACAGCTGTTATGCATGTATTGTCCCCCGAAGAATATCCCAGGATACACTTTGTCAGCACGATAATTTCCATTACATGTGAAGCCTTATACTACCTTGGGCAGTCCATCCAGATGTATAAATTACCAGGAGCAAAAAAAGTCATCCACCATAGTAGATGCACCTGCTGTGGCCTGACTTTTGTCTGTGTAGTTTTCTATTTTGGATATGAAACATTAAAGGAATTATTCCATAATGATGAAGACTGGGACGAGATCCGTGAAATCCCCATCATAATCATCGAGTGGGTGATGCTTCTACTGATCCTGATAAACATCGTGACCTATTATTCCACCATGCAGAAGTTATTGTTGACCGTCTCCAGAAACAGCTGCACACTCTCTCTTAGAGTAAAAATTGATGACTTCGGGGTGTAGACCACCACGGGGGCCATCAAGTGGACTTCTGGGAGAGATACTGCACAGGACACGGAAAACATCTAAAGAAGAATAACTGGGGGACTACATATGGTGCCAGTAATCATGACACAATAATATGAGCTGGTGATATTACCTATACAAAAAAAAAATAAAAAAAATAATAAAAAAATATTGGTGTGTGAAGTGTAATACCTAGTTAGAAAAACAGAATCAAATTCATCATTATAACCCCCCTCTGCATTACCCTGTTTATTATTTTTCAAGCAAGCACTTTGTTCTAATTCGTCCACTCTCTGGCGTGCTCCTTGTATAAGGGGTTTGGGATACCCTTTTTGTTTAAAACGATCCTCCAGGTTCTCTAGTTGTTGTAGGTATTTTTGTGTGGAAGAACAATTCCTTCGGATTCTTTTCATTTGACCTAATGGAATGTTCTTCTTCCATTATTTAAGATGGCAACTGTTAAAGTCGAGGTATCTGTTTGCATCCACCTCCTTAAAATAGTTGGCAGTATGCGAACAGCCATCCTGAATATAGATATTTAAATCCAGGAACTCACATTTTTTGGGGGGACTGATGCAGCGCTGCCTTTGGATATCTCTGGCTCTGCCATAGCGCTTTTTTTGAGGGGGCGTGTCGGCTGCCCCTTCGTCTGGTGGTCAACACTAGTGTTGCTCGCAAATATTCGCAATGCGCGAATTCGCGAATATTCGCCAATATAGCACTATATATTCGAAATTACGAATATTGTTTTTTTTTTTTTCACAATACACATCACAGTGATCATCCCTCTCTGCTTCCAGCTTGTGTGGTGTAAAGAAGGCTCTAATACTACTGTGTGAGACTGGCGTATGAATTTTCGCATATGGGAAAATTTGCTTATGCACATTTTCATTTATGCAAATTTTCGCATATGCAAAAATATTACGCGAATATTACGAATATGCGAATTTAGCGAATATATGACGAATATTTGTCCATATATACGCGAAATATCGCGAATTCGAATATGGCCTATGCTGCTCAACACTAGTCAACACGCGCTATCTGGCCAGCGAGCCAGGGCCCCGTACAGGAGATCACGGGGCCCCCCAGCAGTCGGACACCCCACAATCTGAAATGTATCCCCTATCCTTGGGATAGGGGATGTTTTTCAACACTGCACTACTCCTTTAATGGCCTCCAAAATGAAGTTCCTCTGATGTATGGGCATCAAGGGATCTTCCACTAAAAAAGATCACACAGCTTCCACTCCTCTGTCATGTGGGATGTTACTATATAATGAAGCAATATCTAGCGTTGCCCACATATAGTCCTCTTCCCGTATGATATCTTTCAATAGGGTTAATAAACGCCCATTTATCTCTGAGGTATGCTGGTAAAGACACCGCACATTTCTGTAACTGATGGTCTATATATTCAGATAAACATCTGGCAACTATCGGGCGACCAGGTGTTTTTTTTTTCGGTCTTTATGTACATTAGGTAGAAAATAAAAATAAGGTACATTTGGTTTGGGGTTAAATATATATCATGTTTTTCCCTCTTAAAGGGGTACTACGCACCAAGACATCTTATCCCCTCTCCAAAGGACCCCCGTGATCTCGGTTGCGGCACCCTGTTGTCATCACTGCACAGAGAATACAGGGGCCAGCACATCGGCATAGCCATTGACTGTCCTGGCATGCTGGGAGTTTTGCTACAGCTGGAACTCTTTTTATTAGAAAAATATAAAACTTTTACAAAACACAAATACAATGCTTAATCAGCTGAAACATAAGGATGAAAAAGTAACAAATATAAACTCTTTGTTACAGAATAAAAGGACCTACCTAACCAACCAGCCCAGCTTAACTCAACTACCAAATAATGCCTGATACTACTAATTCTTACCTATTATCCTTCCAAACACACACACATACACACACACATTAATTACCAACAAAACATAAATATAGCTTTCCTTAATTAAGTTTTAACTGAAAACATCCGAATAGGAAACTTATCCCCACATACCATACACAAAATGCATTAAACAAAAATAAATAGGGCTAACTGCCATAAAAATAATAAGGAAATAAATAAAATAATTCCATCTTGGAAATACCATTAATTTTACACACAGACAACAACCAATACTCACAATACATATTAGATCATAACAACGAAAAAAATAAAAAAATAAAATAAAGTTAAAAAAAATAAAAAAAATTATAATAAAAAGAGGGCTTATTGCCATAACTAAAAATAATTCCAACTTGGAAATTTCATTTATTTATTTATTTTTTCCCCTTTCTCCTTTCCCTTCTCTTTAAACTATAGTAACACACACATGCATGGATACATTACCATAAGGGGGAAAAAATAAACACAATAATATCAACTAAAAGCTGGTCCGACTGCCTTTACCCAACAATGAGGTATAACACTATACAAAAATACATAAAACTATTTATACTTATGAAATACATGTAAACAAGAATAAAACCTAAAGAAAAATAACCTACACTATGAACTCTCCCATCACCCACACCACTCCCACTGGACATGGTCAGAGTTCGTGTATCACAGTGTTTTTTTATTTTTTTTTTACTGAAACAGTCATTGTCCATAAACTGACCCAAGTCAGACCCAAAGCATCACCCCCTCCCCCCAACAACCCCCACCCAACTTAAAATTAATCCCCCCCCCCACTATTATTAACTAACTCAACAATGTACTAATTCACTACAACCACAGAAATAATATGAAAAACAAAGTAATACAGTACTTCAAACCCCCACCAGGCCCAAGATTGGTTGCCTGCAAGCCCTTTACATTCAAATTACAGAAAACAAAACAAAAAGCTAGAGTGACATGCATAGCCCACCACCAGGAAGAAGGATGGCAATCCTGATAAAACTAAGTTTCAAAATGCTTACCCTATGAACCTTACTTCTAACCCTATCGCTATCCCTTCATAAAACTGACCCTATACTCACCCTAACATCTATATACTGTCCCTAACCAAAATTAAGGTACATCAAAAGAAAACCCTCTCCACAGGAGAGAAGCCCTACTGGTACCAAGACTGCCATACTCCAAAGACCTGATCTTCCCGAGGTCACCAGTGATGTTCCTACATACCTCCACCTCGGAGAGGACTTTCTGTTGGGTCGATACTAAGCACCGTGCATTCCACGTGTAGTACCTAACCACTAAGCTAACTAAGAATAAAGTGCCCCGATCACGGCCACCCAGGTTCCTGAATGCCCCATAAGCCCACTCCGGATAGGAAAGGCCGGCAAGTTGACTCCAGCCGATGGAAGCACCCACCCTGTTGTAAACCCCTATATTAAAGGGACAATGAAGCAGGAAGTGGTCCATGCTTTCCAGCGTGTCCCCGTACTCTTCTCGGGGACATCCCCGGTCATCAGAGTTCCTGTACTTCAGGTTGTCCCTCACATATAGCTTCCCCTGAAAGCAGCGCCAGGCCAAGTCCCAAAACTTCTGGGGGATCCTTTTCATATTTAAAAGATGCAATCCCACCGTCAGATCCCGACCTGGGCAGTCCCTGAGCGCCAGAGGCTTCTGGAAGTGGGTCAACAGAACCCGTTTGTCAAGGAACTGCCTTGACTGGGTCCTGATCTCCCACACTCCCAGACCCCACCGACGTATCGCCTTCAGAGTCGGGGTAGCGTAAGCCGGAAGATATCCATGTGGTGTACGGAGGTCCTTCACTTGCCCTCCTGTCTCCCATTCCTGGAAGAAAGGCCGAAACCATTCCCTGCAGGAGAGTACCCACGGAGGAGCCCTCTCTGACCAGAGGTTTGCAATGTTGGCTTTCAAGAAGGTGTTCGTTAAGAACACCACAGGGTTTACCATAGATAAACCCCCTAGTCTCCTCGTGCGGTACGTAACCTCCCTCTTGACTAGGTTCAACCTGTTCCCCCATAACAGTTGGAAAAACAGGCTGTAGACCCTAGTGTAGTAAGCCTCTGGTAAAATACATACGCTGCCCAGATAGATAAACAAGGGGAGCAGGTACGATTTGATCAGGTGTACCCTTTCCCTGAGGGTCATAGACCAACCCTTCCACTGGTCCACCCTCTGAGTGGCATCCTGGAGCTTACCATCCCAGTTTTTGGTGGGATAATCATCCTGGCCGAATGTGATGCCCAAAACTTTTGCTGAGTCTTGGGGCCCTGGAAGGGTGTCCGGGAGATCAAACGTGGGGTCTCCCCCTCCCAGCCAGAGACTCTCACACTTATCCTGGTTGATCTTAGACCCGGATGCCTCCGAGTAGCGGTCCACTTCCGACATCACCACATCGGCCTCCTCTCTCGAGGAGAGGAAAATGGTGACATCATCAGCGTACGCCACCACTCTCTGGGCGACACCCGGCTCCGCCAGAATCATCCTGACTCCCGCCAATGGTCCGCAACTCACCCTCCTAAGGAAGGGATCGATCGCAAATACATATAAGAGCGGGCTCAAAGGACAACCCTGACGGACTCCAGACCCCACCTCAAAGAGCGGCCAGACCACCCGTTCACCAGCGGGAAACTCTCTGCCCCTGCATACAAGATCTTAAGCCAATTAACAAAAGTACACGGTAAGCCATATCTCAGGAGGACGGACCAGAGGTAGTCATGGTTCACTCGATCAAATGCTTTGGCCTGATCCAAGGAAAAGTAAGTACCCCTTCCAGAGACCCGCACTACTCCGCTCCACTGCCTCCCTGACACTGAGGACAGCACTTAAGGTGCTTCGGCCTGGAACAGAGCAGTGCTGAGCCCCCGAAAGGAGCCGGGGTGCAAACTTCACCAGCCGATTAAACAGTATCTTGGCCAGAAGCTTCCTGTCTGTAGGTGCGAGTAGAAGGATCTGACGACCTCCAGGATCCCTGATCTGGACCGATTCAGAGATCCCGTACTATCAATCAGTCCTGAGACTACTTTACTACTCACTGACATCTTGCAGTTCCTGTAAGGGTCGGGCGAGCGGTACTTCCCGTAATCCCTCTCAAAAACCAAAGATGCTTGCCTATCGTACTGACACCTCATCAGCAAGGACTTCACTCTGGAGATATCCTCTCGGCTACCTCCAGTCGAGACGAGAAGCTCGAGTTTCCTCCTCAGTCCCTGATACAGGCGATACCTGTTTAGGGACCTGAGGCTCGAGAGCTGGCGGAAGAACCCCGCAACCTGCTTCTTGAATATCTCCCACCACTCAGACTTACTACTACAAAAGTCCAGTAAAGGTACCTGACTTTGAAGAAAATCCTCAAAGGACTGTCTTATCTCTGTTTCCTCCAGGAGGGACAAATTCAGCTTCCAATAACCTTTTCCCATCCGGGGGGTCTCTGAAACATTCAGGGAAAACAAAATCATACAGTGGTCGGAGAACTCCACCTCAACCACGGACACTGCGGAAGAGACGGCTTCCTCCTTTAAATAAAACCTGTCTATCCTAGACCTGCTGCTACCTCGATGAAAGGTGAAACCCGCGTGGCCTGAGGGGCTCCGGATGTGGGCATCCTCTAGGCGAGCTTCCCTGACTATATTACTAAGGGCCACACAGTCATAAGCCAGCCGATCATTGGAACCTCTCCTATCTTGGGACCTCGTGACATTATTGAAGTCCCCTCCAAAGATCACTTGCCGGCTAGTAAAAAGAAAGGGTTTAATCCTCATAAAGAGATCCTTACGGCCCCACTTTGTTTGTGGGGTGTAGATGTTAATGAGCCGGAGCTCTTGTCCCTTCATGAAGACATCTAAGATCAGGCACCTCCCCATTTCTAACTCAATGACCCGTCTGCATTCGACCGGAGCGGTAAAAAGGACCGCCACCCCACTATACGGCTCAGCCACAAGAGACCAGTGGGAGGGGCCGCGCCTCCACTCTCTTCTGGCTTTCACCAGAGAGGCTAGATCTGACAACCTGGTCTTCCTGTAAAAAGAAAATGTCGGCTTCAACACGGCCGAGAAAATCAAAGGCTGCGAATCTAGCCGTATCAGACTTTATACTGGCACAATTAATAGATGCCAGCGTCAATGGGGTGAGTGCTGCCATCCTGGGTAATTGAGTTAGACGGCCTTACCCATTATTTTTTCTTGCCCTTCTTCTTCACCGCCTCATCCCCTGAAGAAGAAGGAGCATTCTTACTTTCTTTAGATCTCTTTTTTGACTCAGACTGATCCATCTGGCTCCCATCTCCATCTGGCCCTGAGTTAGCCCTGCCCTCCGAGGAAGATGCCTCAACAGGACAGGACCCAGTTCCCCCTGGAGGCTCCAATCCCTCAGGCACCCCATCCTCGCCACCCCCCTCCAATGAGGGGGAGGAGATGGTATCAAGGACAAGGTACCTGTTCGATAGGTCAATCAGAAGGGGGGCAGGTAAGCTTCCTTTTAGGACCTGGCCTTTAGCACCTGAAATAGAGGACTGAGACTTCCCCTTTACAACTTTTTTGCCCTTGTCTTTTTTCGGCCTTTCCCTCCCCTCCTCATCCACACTTTTATAGTGGGAGGAATCAGAAAAGATCAGCCTCTTTGCCTTCCTCTTCGCGAATCCTCCTAATCTCCTCATCCAACACACCATCCCCCAGGGTCTCAGCAACATCTGGGCTAGTGACAGGAGCAGGGCCAGGAGCTACCCCCGCCACCTGAGAACTCTCCAGCTCCCTGCTCCTTCTGCGGTTTTCCTCTCGCCTTAGTTTGGCAGGCCCCTTCTTGCTCTTCATTAACCCTTTTGCTCCTTCACCCATGCCCGTACCCTCCCCAGCCGGGGCAACCCTAAAGCTCTCCCCAGCTGGAGCGGCCACCAAACGGGAAAAGGCGCTGGGGCAACGCTTGAAAGGGTGTCCTAGGACAACACACAGATGACACCGGATCTGCCCACAGGATGCAGCCAAATGACCAGCCCCACCACAAAAAGCGCAAACTTGCACAGTGCAGGCTGCGCTAAAATGGGTAGGACTACCACACCTGTGGCAGACTTTAGGCTGCCCCTGGTAGAAGACTTGGATTCTGTCACGTCCGAGTAAGGCTGCCGATGGGATGTGGGCAACTGTGCTCCCTGAACGCCTAAGTTTGACGGAAAACGTCCAGGCCCCAGACCAGATCCCGTGCTCATCAAGATTTTTCTTGGGCATGTCCGTCACATCCCCATAACGACCGAGCCAGGTCATGATGTCGTAGCAAGACAGCGACTCGTTACGGGTCAAAACGGTCACTCTCTTGGTTTG
Organism: Hyla sarda; assembly: GCF_029499605.1. Taxonomy (NCBI): domain Eukaryota; kingdom Metazoa; phylum Chordata; class Amphibia; order Anura; family Hylidae; genus Hyla; species Hyla sarda. The sequence continues at coordinate 44,858 of NW_026607603.1, forward strand.
GTTCTGCCGGGATATCGCTTTTACAGCGAAATCCCGCCAGCCGGGCTCGTTCTTCACCATCTCGTAATTCGACCAGAAAAGTTCAAGACCCTCTGGCCGAACAAAGCTGATGTCGAACTCAGAAGAACCATAGGGGTGAATCAGGGCAAAGATGTCACTCGCCCTGAACTCCATCTGAAGGAGGAGCTCAACCACCCTTGCCCGGGGCGGGCACGCTGTCACGATGCCGGCTGGCAGGTAGTGGATCCTCTGTGCCAGAGAGGGATTGGCGTGGACCGTGCTAGTGGATCGGTTCTAAGTCACTACTGGTTTTCACCAGAGCCCGCCGCAAAGCGGGATGGTCTTGCTGCGGCGGTAGTGACCAGGTCGTATCCACTAGCAACGGCTCAACCTCTCTGACTGCTGAAGATAGGCGCGGTACAAGGGAGTAGACAGAAGCAAGGTCGGACGTAGCAGAAGGTCGGGGCAGGCAGCAAGGATCGTAGTCAGGGGCAACGGCAGGAGGTCTGGAACACAGGCTAGGAACACACAAGGAAACGCTTTCACTGGCACAATGGCAACAAGATCCGGCGAGGGAGTGCAGGGGAAGTGAGGTATAAATAAGGAGTGCACAGGTGAACACACTAATTAGAACCACTGCGCCAATCAGCGGCGAAGTGGCCCTTTAAATCGCAAAGACCCGGCGCGCGCGCGCCCTAGGGAGCGGGGCCGCGCGCGCCGGGACAGGACCGACGGAGAGCGAGTCAGGTACGGGAGCCGGGGTGCGCATCGCGAGCGGGCGCCACCCGCATCGCGAATCGCATCCCGGCTGGAGGCGGTATCGCAGCGCCCCGGGTCAGTGGATCTGACCGGAGCGCTGCAGTGACGAGAGTGTAGCGAGCGCTCCGGGGAGGAGCGGGGACCCGGAGCGCTCGGCGTAACAGTACCCCCCCCCTTGGGTCTCCCCCTCTTCTTAGAGCCTGAGAACCTGAGGACCAGACTTTTGTCTAGAATATTGTCCTCAGGTTCCCAGGATCTCTCTTCTGGACCACAACCCTCCCAATCAACTAAAAAAAAAGTTTTCCCTCTGACCTTCTTGGATGCCAGAATCTCTTTGACGGAGAAGATGTCCGAGGAGCCGGAAACAGGAGTGGGGGAAACAAGTTTGGGAGAGAAACGGTTGATGATAAGTGGTTTAAGAAGAGAAACGTGAAAGGCATTAGGGATACGAAGAGAAGGAGGAAGAAGAAGTTTGTAAGAGACAGGATTAATCTGGCACAAAATTTTGAAAGGACCAAGATAGCGTGGTCCCAACTTGTAGCTAGGGACACGGAAGCGGACATATTTAGCGGAGAGCCATACCTTGTCTCCAGGAGAAAAAATGGGAGGAGCTCTTCTTTTCTTATCAGCAAACTTCTTCATGCGTGATGAAGCCTGTAAGAGAGAATTTTGGGTCTCTCTCCATATGGTGGAAAGATCACGAGAAATTTCATCCACAGCGGGCAGACCAGAGGGCAAGGGGGTAGGGAGGGGAGGAAGAGGGTGACGGCCGTACACCACGAAAAATGGGGATTTGGAGGAAGATTCAGAGACTCTGAAGTTATACGAGAATTCAGCCCATGGTAGAAGATCTGCCCAATCATCCTGGCGGGAGGAAACAAAATGTCGTAAATAATCACCCAAGACCTGGTTAATTCTTTCTACTTGTCCATTGGATTGAGGATGATATGCAGAAGAAAAGTTTAATTTAATCTTGAGTTGTTTACAGAGAGCCCTCCAGAATTTTGACACGAATTGGGCGCCTCTATCCGAGACGATCTGCGTGGGCAACCCGTGAAGACGAAAAATGTGTACAAAAAATTGTTTAGCCAACTGAGGCGCTGAAGGAAGACCAGGAAGAGGGATGAAATGTGCCATTTTGGAGAATCGATCAACGACCACCCAAACAACAGTGTTGCCACGGGATGGGGGTAAGTCTGTAATAAAATCCATACCAATCAGAGACCAAGGCTGTTCGGGGACAGGCAGAGGATGAAGAAAACCAGCGGGCTTCTGGCGAGGAGTCTTATCCCGGGCACAGACAGTGCAGGCTCGCACAAAGTCCACGACATCCGTCTCCAGAGTCGGCCACCAATAGAAGCGAGAGATGAGTTGCACAGATTTCTTGATGCCTGCATGACCTGCGAGATGGGAGGAGTGACCCCATTTGAGGATTCCGAGGCGTTGGCGTGGAGAGACGAAGGTCTTTCCTGGAGGAGTTTGCCTGATGGAGGCTGGAGAAGTGGAAATCAGGCAGTCAGGAGGAATGATGTGTTGCGGAGAGAGTTCAACTTCCGAAGCATCCGAGGAACGAGAGAGAGCATCGGCCCTAATGTTCTTATCGGCAGGCCGAAAGTGAATTTCAAAATTAAATCGGGCAAAGAACAGAGACCACCTGGCCTGGCGAGGATTCAGCCGTTGGGCAGACTGGAGATAGGAGAGGTTCTTGTGATCGGTGTAAATAATAACTGGAAATCTTGATCCCTCCAGCAGATGCCTCCATTCCTCAAGTGCTAATTTAATGGCTAGAAGCTCTCGATCCCCGATGGAGTAGTTCCTCTCCGCCGGAGAGAAGGTCCTAGAAAAAAAACCACAAGTAACAGCATGCCCGGAAGAATTTTTTTGTAGAAGGACCGCTCCAGCTCCTACAGAGGAGGCATCAACCTCCAATAGGAAGGGTTTAGATGGGTCAGGTCTGGAGAGCACGGGAGCCGAAGAAAAGGCAGACTTGAGCCGTTTAAAGGCGTCTTCCGCTTGAGGAGGCCAAGACTTGGGATTGGCATTTTTTTTGGTTAAAGCCACGATAGGAGCCACACCGGTAGAAAAATGTGGAATAAATTGCCTGTAATAATTGGCGAACCCCAAAAAACGTTGGATAGCACGGAGTCCGGAGGGGCGTGGCCAATCTAAGACGGCAGAGAGTTTGTCTGGATCCATTTGTAGTCCCTGGCCAGAGACCAAGTATCCTAGGAAAGGAAGAGATTGGCATTCAAACAGACATTTCTCTATCTTGGCATAAAGTTGATTGTCACGAAGTCTCTGAAGAACCATACGGACATGCTGGCGGTGTTCTTCTAGATTGGCAGAAAAAATCAGGATATCGTCCAGATATACAACAACACAGGAGTATAAGAGATCACGAAAAATTTCATTAACAAAGTCTTGGAAGACGGCAGGGGCGTTGCACAGGCCAAAGGGCATGACCAGATACTCAAAGTGTCCATCTCTAGTGTTAAATGCCGTTTTCCATTCATCCCCCTCTCTGATGCGGATGAGATTATAAGCACCTCTTAAGTCCAGTTTGGTAAAAATGTGGGCACCTTGGAGGCGATCAAAGAGTTCAGAGATGAGGGGTAGGGGGTAGCGGTTCTTTACCGTGATTTTATTAAGACCGCGGTAGTCAATGCAAGGACGTAGAGAGCCATCTTTTTTGGACACAAAGAAAAATCCGGCTCCGGCAGGAGAGGAGGATTTACGGATAAAGCCCTTTTTTAAATTTTCCTGGATGTACTCAGACATAGCAAGAGTCTCTGGGGCGGACAGAGGATAAATTCTGCCCCGGGGTGGAGTAGTGCCCGGGAGGAGGTCAATAGGACAATCATAAGGCCTGTGAGGAGGTAGAGTCTCAGCTTGTTTTTTGCAAAAAACATCCGCAAAGTCCATATAGGCCTTAGGGAGACCGGTTACAGGGGGAACCACAGAGTCACGGCAAGGGGTACTGGGAACCGGTTTTAGGCAGTCCTTGAAACAAGAGGGCCCCCAACTCTTGATCTCCCCAGTGGACCAATCCAGGGTTGGGGAATGGAGTTGAAGCCAGGGTAGTCCAAGGAGAATTTCGGAAGTGCAATTGGGGAGGACCAAAAATTCAATCTTCTCGTGATGAGGTCCGATGCACATTAGAAGGGGCTCCGTGCGGAAACGTATGGTACAGTCCAATCTTTCATTGTTTACACAATTGATGTAGAGGGGTCTGGCGACACTGGTTACCGGGATGTTGAACCTGTTGACGAGAGTGGCCAAAATAAAATTTCCTGCAGATCCGGAATCCAAGAAGGCCATAGTAGAGAAGGAGAAGGCAGAGGCAGATATCCGCACAGGCACAGTAAGACGTGGAGAAGCAGAGTAGACATCAAGGACTGTCTCACCTTTGTGCGGAGTCAGCGTACGTCTTTCCAGGCGGGGAGGACGGATAGGACAATCCTTCAGGAAGTGTTCGGTACTGGCACAGTACAGGCAGAGATTCTCCATGCGGCGTCGTGTCCTCTCTTGAGGTGTCAGGCGAGACCGGTCGACCTGCATAGCCTCCACGGCGGGAGGCACAGGAACGGATTGCAGGGGACCAGAGGAGAGAGGAGCCGGGGAGAAAAAACGCCTCGTGCGAACAAAGTCCATATCCTGGCGGAGCTCCTGACGCCTTTCGGAAAAACGCATGTCAATGCGAGTGGCTAGATGAATGAGTTCATGTAGGTTAGCAGGGATTTCTCGTGCGGCCAGAACATCTTTAATGTTGCTGGATAGGCCTTTTTTAAAGGTCGCGCAGAGGGCCTCATTATTCCAGGATAATTCTGAAGCAAGAGTACGGAATTGTACGGCGTACTCGCCAACGGAAGAATTACTCTGGACCAGGTTCAACAGGGCAGTCTCAGCAGAAGAGGCTCGGGCAGGTTCCTCAAAGACACTTCGAATTTCCGAGAAGAAGGAGTGTATAGAGGCAGTGACGGGGTCATTGCGGTCCCAGAGCGGTGTGGCCCATGACAGAGCTTTTCCAGACAGAAGGCTGACTACGAAAGCCACCTTAGACCTTTCAGTAGGAAACTGGTCCGACATCATCTCCAAGTGCAGGGAACATTGGGAAAGAAAGCCACGGCAGAATTTAGAGTCCCCATCAAATTTATCCGGCAAGGATAGTCGTAGACCAGAAGCGGCCACTCGCTGCGGAGGAGGTGCAGGAGCTGGCGGAGGAGATGATTGCTGAAGCTGTGGTAGTAGCTGCTGTAGCATCACGGTCAGTTGAGACAGCTGTTGGCCTTGTTGCGCTATCTGTTGTGACTGCTGGGCGACCACCGTGGTGAGGTCGGCGACAACTGGCAGAGGAACTTCAGCGGGATCCATGGCCGGATCTACTGTCACGATGCCGGCTGGCAGGTAGTGGATCCTCTGTGCCAGAGAGGGATTGGCGTGGACCGTGCTAGTGGATCGGTTCTAAGTCACTACTGGTTTTCACCAGAGCCCGCCGCAAAGCGGGATGGTCTTGCTGCGGCGGTAGTGACCAGGTCGTATCCACTAGCAACGGCTCAACCTCTCTGACTGCTGAAGATAGGCGCGGTACAAGGGAGTAGACAGAAGCAAGGTCGGACGTAGCAGAAGGTCGGGGCAGGCAGCAAGGATCGTAGTCAGGGGCAACGGCAGGAGGTCTGGAACACAGGCTAGGAACACACAAGGAAACGCTTTCACTGGCACAATGGCAACAAGATTCGGCGAGGGAGTGCAGGGGAAGTGAGGTATAAATAAGGAGTGCACAGGTGAACACACAAATTAGAACCACTGCGCCAATCAGCGGCGAAGTGGCCCTTTAAATCGCAAAGACCCGGCGCGCGCGCGCCCTAGGGAGCGGGGCCGCGCGCGCCGGGACAGGACCGACGGAGAGCGAGTCAGGTACGGGAGCCGGGGTGCGCATCGCGAGCGGGCGCCACCCGCATCGCGAATCGCATCCCGGCTGGAGGCGGTATCGCAGCGCCCCGGGTCAGTGGATCTGACCGGAGCGCTGCAGTGACGAGAGTGTAGCGAGCGCTCCGGGGAGGAGCGGGGACCCGGAGCGCTCGGCGTAACACACGCATCTTTACCCCTCCAAATCAGACGGGCCACATTCCTACGGTTACTATCCTGCCCGGGAGTCGGGAGGGACCACATCACCTCCCCATTCTGTTCTTGGAAGGCACCCAGACCATGCCTCTCTATCCAAAAAGACAGGTCAACCGAACCCCTCCCTTCTACCTCAATTGACCTATCACCCTTACGCAGAGCCTCCAGGAGGCGCCGCTGCAAGTGACCCCCAGAACCAGATGGAGACGGAGACCCTCTTGATTCCCCGGCAGCGACGCTGGCATAGCTTCTAGCAGTCGCCACCAGGGGGGCAGCCGAACCAGCCCCTACTTCCTCAGTACTCTTTACTGATCCAGTGACATCCCTTTGCCTGCCTCCAGCACTCTTCTCTTGCACACCGATAGCATCCCTCTCTTGTACACCTCTAGCACCCCTCTCTCGCACACCGCTAGCATCCCTTTCTTGCACACCGCTAGCACCCCTCTCTCGCACACCGCTAGCACCCCTCTCTTGCACACCGCTAGCACCCCTCTCTTGCACACCGCTAGCACCCCTCTCTTGCACACCGCTAGCACCCCTCTCTTGCACACCGCTAGCACCCCTCTCTAGTACACCTCTAATGCCCCACTCTTGCACACTGCTAACATTTTCATGCAACATACCATCACCAAAATTTTCACTCTCTTTTGCACTCTTCCCTTTCACACTATTATCCTGGCTAAACTTTCCTGAGCTGGCCGGGTTATTTGCGTATGCCACGGGGGTTTGTGCTGCTGGTCCCGCCCCCGATGACCGCTTTTTCGGTTCTGGCGATGTTACTTCCAGTTCCAGTGATGACACTTCCTTCAACGCCGATGATGTTCCCAGTGAGAACTGCTTCACACTGGGTGGGATCTGTCCCTCCGGACGCACCCCCACCCCTCCTACAGCAGCCGACGTGGAGGGATTCCCCACAGCGTCAGTGCAACCTTCAGGAGCCACCTTACCCGACCGCCCGGGCTTTTCTACCAATCCAGACGCATGGACACTCCCCCCCCCTCACAGAGGAGTGCCCTGCTACGCCCAGATCGCTCGGGGGACCGCCCCCCGAGCAGACAGCAACATCACCAAGCTCCGGCACTAGGACACGCCCCCTGCCCACCTGGGGTGGTCCTGCAGCATCGGAGTCGCCCACCTTAAGCCTGTCCTGCCCTTCCCTACCGACTGGACAGGCGGCTCCTTGGCGTCTGCAGCCATCTTAGAAACCTTATCCACCATGTACCCCCCATTCTGGCCCCGCTTTACAGCAAAAGCGGGGTCGGGCAGACTGGGGGGCCCACCAGCCTGAACCACCTTTTCAGATGGCCCAGACTGCTGGAGAGAAGAATAAACAAGTCTGGTGACCTCTCCTTTTTTCCTTTTATTTCTCCTCTTCCTCTTGCCCTTCACCTCAGTATCTGGGCCTAAGTCATTTCCAAATGATAAGTTCTCAAAATGGGTAGGTGACTCTTGGAGCACAATCGCCTTCAGCAATCCACCACCAATTAACCCATTGCTGCTGCCGCTGTCGTCACTGCTGTCATCTGACGTTACAGGCAGGGCTACCTGAGCAGGATTTATGTATGAACTCTGGGTTGTGTCCTCCTCCATTTCACTCTCCTCTGCACCACCATCTTGCTTCTCTTTAGCACCTTCCTCAGCACTGTCCTCTCTTTCTCCACCACCATCTTCCTCCACACTGTCCTCCTCAGCACTGTTCTCTCTTTCTCCTCCACCATCCACCTCCACACCATCCTCCTCTGCACTGCTTTCGCTGTGACTGACCTCCTCCTCTCTTTCTGGGTTCTGCTGGCCTCTGAACCGACTTTCATTGCAGAGTTTTTCTCTGAAGATACCAGCCCCTTCCATGATCTCCATCCTCACCCTTTCTACCTCCTCAACCTCTTTTTTCAGGGTGCGCACTTTAGCCGAATACACTGGCCTTCGATTTTTTGAGGTGTAATCAGCCTGGTAACGGGCAAATTTTAAGTCCTCTCTTAGCCCACGAAGCATTTTGCCAAGACACTCATACTCCGCCATTTTTGCTTGGATTCGGGACCCAAAAGTGGCCAAAGACTCCCTGGGACCCAATGCCCCCCATTGCTGGGGTTCAGAGGTACCTTGCCTCCCCATGTTTCTCCTCAACTCCTCACCTTCATGCAGGTCTTTACCTGCAGCCTTGCTTGTAGCCTTCCTTGCAGCCTTGCGGCTTCCAGATATGGACGGTGGAGTTGGTTCTGCATTTCTGCGGATCCTGGAGGATCTCCGTACCCCATCCTGGGAGTTGGCCGTTGCAATGTCACCTCCACCTCCCGCCGGCCTGGTAAGGGAGATGGGGACGTTGGGGTTCATGCAGGGAAACCCTTCCCCGAAGGCTGCCACAAACCTGGGGGGGGGGGGGGGGAGGGCTGGTGAAAATCCTGCTGCTCTCTGGTTCTCTGGTTCTCCTGGAGCTGACGATCACACAACCACACCCTGAACAGGAAGTAGTGCAACAGCTGGAGACACCCTATTTGGAAAGCACTGCTGTAGGGTAATTTGGTGGTGGATGCAAATCCCTAATTTAGGCCTCAAATGCACATGGTGCTCTTTCACTTTGGAGCCCTCTCATATTTCAAGGCAACAGTTTTTGGTTACAAATTTTTTTTCTCTTCTTTTACCCCTTAAGAAAAGGTAAATTTTGGGTCTACACCAGCATGTTAGTGTAAACAGAGTGTACCATATACATTTGAGGCCTAAATTGGTGATTTGCACAGGGGTGGCTGGTAGTTACAGCAGTTCTGACATAAACATAAAAAACACCCATATGTGACCCCCATTTAGAAAACTACACCCCTCACGTAAAGTAACAAGGGGTATAGTGAGCCTTAACATCCCACAGGTGTTTGACAAATTTTTGTTAAAGTTGGAGGTGAAAATAAAAAAATGTATATTTTTTTCCCTAAAATGCTATTGTTACCCCAATTTTATCATTTTCACAAGGGGTAATAGGAAAAAAAGCCCAGCAAAATTTGTAACCCCATCTCTTCTGAGTCAGAAAATACCCCACATGTGGATGTAAAGTGCTCTGCGGGTGAACTACAGGGCTCAGAAGAGAAGGAGCACCATTGGGCTTTTGGAGAGAGAATCTGGCTGAAATTGAAGGCCATGTGCGTTTAGGCCTCCATGGTGCCAGAACAGTGAACCCCCCCCCCCACACACACACACACACACACACACACATGTGACCCCATTTTGGAAACTACACCCCTAATAAGAAGTGCAGTGAGCATTTACATCTCACAGGTGTCTGATAGATTTTTTTGAGCAGTGGTCTGCCAAAAGAAAAATGAAAATTTTTCATTTGCACAGCCCACTGTTCCAAAGATCTGTCAAATGCCAGTGGGGTTTAACCCCTTAAGGAACCAGCCCATTTTCACCTTAAGGACCCAGCCATTTTTGCACATCTGACCATTGTCATTTTAAGCATTAATAACTCTGGGATACTTTTACTTTTCATTCTGATTCTGACATTGTTTTTTCGTGACATATTCTACTTCATGTTAGTGGTAAATTTTTGTCGAGGCTTGCATCATTTCTTGGTGAAAAATTCCAAAATTTGATGAAAAAATTGAAAATTTAGCATTTTTCTAACTTTGAAGCTCTCTGCTTGTAACAAAAACAGACATTCCAAATAAATAATATATTGATTCACAGATACAATATGTCTACTTTATATTTTCATCATAAAGTTGACAGGTTTTAACTTTTAGAAGATATCAGAGGGCTTCAAAGTTCAGCAGCACTTTTCCAATTTTTCACAACATTTTCTAAATTGGAATTTTTCAGGGACCAGTTCAGTTTTGAAGTGGATTTGAAGGGCCTTCATATTAGAAATACCCCACAAATGACCACATTATAAAAACTGCACCCCTCAAAGTATCCAAAATGACATTTGGGTAAGTGTGTTAACCCTTTAGGTGTTTCACAGGAATAGCAGCAAAGTGAAGGAGGAAATTCAAAATCTCCATTTTTTACACTCGCATGTTCTTGTAGACCCAGTTTTTGAATTTTTACAAGGGGTAATAGGAGAAAAAGCCCCCCAAAATTTGTAACCCAATTTCTCTAGAGTAAGGAAATACCTCATATGTGTATGTAAAGTGTTCGGCTGGTGCAGTAGAGGGCTCAGAAGGGAAGGAGCAACAATGGGATTTTGGAGAGTGAATTTTTGCTGAAATGGTTTTTGGGGGGCATGTCACATTTTGGAAGCCCCTATGGTGCCAGAAGAGCAGAAAACCCCCACATGGCATACCATTTTGGAAACTACACCCCTCAAGCCACGTACCAAGGGGTCCAGTGAGCCTTAACACCCCACAGGTCTTTTACGACTTTTCGTTAAATTTGGATGTGTAAATGAAAAAAAAAAAAAAAAAGTTTCACTTCCAGGCAGTGGAAGAGAGGTGGTTGTGGTTGTGATAAATATAAAGCAAATACACTATGTTGAGCTAGCGATTGTTTGTCTGTATACAAGAGTGTGAAGCATACAAGTGAGTGAGTATAAAAGTGAGGGGACTTAAAATTAAGGGACTTTAAATTCAGGAAGTTTAAATTGAAATATTTGATTTTTTTTTCTTTTCTGTTAATTTTTGCAATCCCCAAATCTAGTATGACCTCCATGTTGGAAAAGGCAGTCCAGTGTGCATCTTGCGCAATGTATGCAATCCTTGAACAACAGTTTGAGGGTGCATATTGTTGTGCGAGATGTGTGCGAGTTGCTCATTTAGAAGCCCAGATCCTGGATCTAGAGGAGCAACTGGCAACACTGAGATGCATTGACAACCCGCAGAGTAGTCTCCTGCTCACTGAGCAGGTACTCTCTGGGGTCGAGGTGGGGATGGATAGTGGGACGGAGGGGCAGGATAGTCAGGCAGTTAGCTGGGTTACAGTTAGAAAACGGGGTAGAGGGAAAAGTGTCAGGGAGGCTAGTCCTGAACTGGCACACCCCAACAAGTTTGCCCAGTTGGCAGATGAGGGGGATGTCATTTCAGAGCTAGCGGTACTGCAGCAGGACTCTGCCTCTGACCGCCAGGGGGGTGTCTGCTCCAGTAAGGAGGGAGGGAGGAGAGCAGGGCAGGCCAGACAGGTACTAGTAGTGGGGGACTCAATTATTAGGGGGACAGACAGGGTGATCTGTCACAAAGACCGGGATAGCCGAACAGTGTGTTGTCTTCCTGGCGCTCGAGTTCGGCACATCGCGGATCGGGTTGACAGGTTGCTGGGTGGGGCTGGAGAAGACCCAGCAGTCATGGTACATATTGGCACCAATGACAAAGTAAGAGGTAGATGGAGTGTCCTTAAAAATGATTTCAGGGACTTAGGCTGCAAGCTTAAGGCAAGGACCTCCAAGGTAGTATTTTCTGAAATATTACCTGTACCACGAGCCGTACCAGAGAGGCTGCGGGAGATAAGGGAGGTAAACAAGTGGCTCAGAAGCTGGTGTAGGAAGGAGGGGTTTGGGTTCATGGAGAACTGGGCAGACTTCGACTTTAAAGGAAACAGATTTCTGACTATAGCTAAAGACCATTATCTGTCCCAAATGGTGCAGGGCCTGACCAGAGGGGGCGCCCTACTAGACTTAATATTTACCAACGTACTGAAACTGGCAGAGTAATTAATGTGCAAGTAGATGGACACCGAGGAAATAGTGATCATAATGTAATACATTATAACTTGTTCTTCAATAAGGGAATCTCTCGAGGGGCCACAAAAACAATGAACTTTCGAAAAGCAAAGTTCGATCAACTCAGAGAAGCCCATAACAATATAAAATGGGATAATGTCCTCAAAAATAACAATACTGACACTAAATGGGAGACTTTTAAAAATATCTTAAATTTTCACTGTAAGATGTATATACTTTATAGGAATAAAAGGGTCAGAAATAAAAGAAAACCAATATGGATGAATAAAAATGTTAAGGGGGCAATAAATGACTAAAATAAAGCATTTCAGTTACTAAAACAGGACAGCAGTGAAGAAGCATTAAAAAGCTATAGAGAAAAATGTGAAATATGTAAAAAACAGATAAAAGCCGCAAAAATAGAGACAGAAAGACTCATTGCCAAAGAGAGTATGACTAACACCAAAATGTTCTTTAATTATATAAATAGCAAAAAGGTCAAAAATGAAAGTGTTGGCCCTTTAAAAAATGATGAGGAAGAAATTATAAACGGGGATCAGGAAAAAGCAAATATACTAAAATTCTTCTCCACTGTATTCACTGAGGAAAATGAAATGCCAGGTGAAATACAGTGTGATAAGGTAAGCTCCCCAGTACAGGTCACCTGTCTAACCCAGGAAGAAGTACAGTGCCACCTACAAAAAATCAAAATAGACAAATCACCAGGTCCAGATGGCATTCACCCCCATGTTCTAAAGGAATTAAGTAATGTAATAGACAGACGCGGAGGTGTTGAGGGGCATGTGTGGAACTCCGCTACTCCTTGCTGGGATTTGAATAGACTGGCCCAGACCCTTTCTTGTGGATGGAGAGTGGAGCTGAGTAAAACGATCAGACTTTACATGTGATGAATATCTAACAGTGCAGAAGCCGGTGAAACCATTGATTAATACCCCGGCAATATTCTGAACAGAAGCAGCCTCTTGCACTGGCCCCATGTGGAATGGACAATATTGGATGCCTGACTCTCTGCCTGGTCACTCCTCCTAGCGATTTGGAGAAACCGGGACTCATGGACTAAATTGAACAACTTGGTCTTAGCAGAATTCCTCTCTCATGAAATTGGACCCCTCCCTGGACCCAATAAGATCAGTGACTCTGGGGGGTGATTGCACTGTCTACCAGGGGGAGCGTGAATACGCTAATGATTCCGTAGTTGCATATTAGTATGCTATATTTGGTGGTGGATATTTCTGGATCAGGGTGTGATACCCTAGGTTTTAAGCGCTCCCCAGAGCCATATGGGACTGTGAATTCTTACTTTTGTATGCTGTAAATAACGGGATTTAAATTCTCGAGTGGGAGGGGCCTATGGTGTATAAAGTTGCTAAGTTGGTCCGTGATATCCCCGTAGTGATACATACACCCCACAAATATAAAGTGAAGAGAAATAGTGGGTGAAATGGCCCCTAAGGTGAACCCCAGAAGATCAGGGGGTAGCTCGCCACAAAAAGATAAGGGGGCTATGGGTAAATTGGATAAAATATGGAAGTCTCCAGCTGTGGGTATAAAAACTAGAACCCAGAAGGATCTCTCCCCTAGTAAAACAGGCTCTAGGTACTCGGTCTTGGCGGTGGAAGAAACTGAGGAAGGGCAGTCTGTGCCCCCTGTGGGAACACAGATGTTGGAGGAGATCTTGGGAGGGGTGAAAAAATCTAATTGTGCAATTGAGGAGATAAATAAACAATTAGGTGTGGTATCTACCGAGGTATCTCTGATAAGACACGATATGACTAAAATGAGAGATAGGATTTCCAGACTGGAGGAAGAAGCCCCTAAAACAGAAAATAGGATTACGGTTTTGGAGGAGGAGGTTAATGACTTGAAAAAGGAGAGGACATCTGTTAAAGATAAGCTCACTGACCTTGAGGATAGATCCAGACGTTGTAATATAAGGATGGTGGGGTTTCCTGATGGGATGGTGGGGTTTCCTGAGGGGGTGGAGGGGGGGGGGACTCTGCCATACAGTTTCTTAGTAGGTGGTTGAAGGAGGGGATAGGGGAAGGGCATCTTACTCCAATGTTTGGGATTGAACGAGCTCATCAGTGCCAAGGCGTATTCCCCCTCCGGGGGGTCCCCCTAGGACAATCCTAATTAAGTTATATACCTCCCAGGACAGGGATACTATCCTTAGGAGGGCAAGAGAGATGAGGGACCTACAGTATAATGGACAGAATATTTTTCTATATCCGGATTTCTCTTGGGAGACCCAGAGGAAAAGGGCATCCTTTCGGGAGATAAAAAGGCGGCTAAAGAACGCAGGGGTGCCCTTCTCTCTGCTGTTTCCAACGAGACTCCGGGTTGAGCATAAGGGAAAGGTAACAATATTTGGAACCCCACAAGAAGTCTCAGATTGGATGGATAAATAAGGCATCTAATATAAGGCACTACTGTGGCATTAGGGGTTGGAAGTATTAGTTGAGTAATAATGTTACGTCTCGGGGGGGAGGGGGGAGGGGTTGGGGGGTTCTCTGGGGTGTCACTAGGATAGGAGTGCATAGTAGAAGTACGGTGCATTATGGGGAGAGGGGGGGTGCGGGGGGGGGAAGGATAAGGGAAAGGAGGGAGGGATGGCACGGGATGATCAAAAGAGTGTTTTTTTTTTTTTTTTCTCTTCTTCTTCTCTCTTTTCTTTTTTCTCTTAGGCAAATATATCTATGCTTAAATTATTAGCCTGGAACATACGAGGTATGTCGGATAGAATTAAAAAGTGTGCAGTCTTCGATTATATTCGGAGGTGCCTTCCTGCGATCATATGTTTAGTTGAGACCCATAGGTCAAGAGATGAGCAGATACTTCCAAGGAAGTGGGCCAAAGAAGAATACCACTCCAGACTCTCTTCCTACTCCATGGGAGTATCAGTATATGTTCACAGGAGGGTACCATTCGAGACTAAGAATGCAAAGGTAGATAAGTATGGTCGATATGTATTTCTTTATGGAATATGGGAAGATAGGGCAGTCATCTTGGCTTTTGTTTATATTCCTCCATCTTTTAGAGTGGATGTTCTGAGGGACCTCGTGAGCTATAGCGAAAGTAAGACACATTCGGCATTATGGATAGTTGGAGATTTGAACAATGTAATAGACCCTAGTATGGACAGATACAAATTAGGTAGGAATGTAGGGGGGAACGAAACAGCATTGGCGAGATACTGTGGAGAGATGAATTGGGTTGATGGGTGGCGGAAACTAAACCCAGGAGTAAGACAGTACTCATGTTTTAGTACCTCATATAACACCGCTTCCCGAATTGACTTATGCCTGTGTGATAAGAATGCAATGACCTGGACCAGCAGGGTGCAGTATAAAGCTAAAACCCTATCGGACCATTGCCCAGTGGTGGTGGAAATTGGAGGTAAGGTAATGGGTGGGAAAAGGTTGGGCTTTCGGCTCAACCCCCACTGGATTGAATTAGTGGGCGACCAGGACTGGTTTAGACAGGAAATAGAGGCATTCTGGGAGATTAATCATAAGTCCGCAAACCCTCAGGTGGTATGGGATACTATGAAGGCATACTTGAGGGGTCTATATATAGGGCGAATCAATAAAAAAAAAAAAGGAATTCTCACAGGAAGAATCAGTACTGAATAGTAAAGTGGCAACATTAGAAGCAGGGATAGAAGAGGATAGTGGGGGGAACAGCTGTTAGAACTGAAGGCAGCTCAAGAGGAATATAAAGAATATCTACTTAAAAAGGCACAAAATAAACTATTCTTCAGTGGGCAATTTAATTTCTTTGAGAAAGGGAAACCAAATAAGACACTGTCAAGATTACTTAAAAATCAAGGCGACGAACGTGGTATTATGGCTCTGAGGAGGGAGGATGACAGCATAACCACAGATAGAGAAGAAATAGCCCAAATGGTTGGCTCTTTTTTCTCCAATCTCTATATGGGCAGCTATATTAATAGGGCGGAGGTAGCGGAATTCTTGAGGGGAATTAATATTCCGAGTTTGACAGAGGATGTCAGGGACTCCCTGGATGACCCAATCTCCCTCCAGGAATTGGAGGAGGCATTGGCATCAATCCAAGGGAATACATCCCCTGGGTCTGACGGCATTCCTTTCTAGATATATAGAATATACTCAATCCTGCTGCTTCCAAAACTGCTGGGTATCATTAATGAATCCTGGAGGGGGGGGGGGTTCTCCCTAAATCTATGTGTGAGGCTAATATTAGACTCATTAGGAAAAAAGATAAGGATCCCTTGGATTTGGGCTCATATCTCCTTGCTTAATACAGATATAAAGATAATAGCGAAAGCACTGGCAAGGAGATTGGATAAAGTAGTGAAGGTAGTGGTGGGCGGTGACCAGGGAGGGTTTAGGTCAGGAAGAACGGTTCATGACAATATCCACCAGGTGTATGAAGCAATCCAGAGTGGATCCCGTGGCCCCCGCTCCATTCTGTCATTGGATGCTACTAAAGCTTTTGACAGGGTGGAGTGGGAATACCTCTGGGAAGTTTTGAAAAGGGTTAGGGTGGGCCCGAGGTTTTTGAGTTATATTCAGCTACTATACACTAACCCCGAGGCGAGTGTGGTGGTAGATGGAACCCCCTCCTACCCATTCAAACTAAGTAGAGGAACAAGGCAGGGCTGCCCCCTCTCACCCTTTTTATTTTTAATTTATATTGAACCCTTAGCGGCTTGGATAAGAGATAATGATGTTTATGAGGGATTTGGAGTAAATGGAGAGAAGAGTAAGATCTTGTTATTTGTAGATGATATCCTCCTTTTTGTAACTAACCCACAAGAAAAAATACATCGTATCATTAAGATGTTCGAGGCATTTGCCCCTCTATCTGGGTTGGACATAAATTGGAGTAAATCTACTATGCTCCCCCTGGATGAAGATATGGGGGAGACGGTGGGAAGACTATCCGTGTTAAAAAAAAATGAATGTCTCCATTATCTGGGAGTAAAAATAGCAGCCACGAATGATAGGTTTGTGATTAACAATATACTGCCCCTTTTGAATAGTTTAGCGAAGAGAGTAGAAGTATGGATTAAAATGCCCTTCTCTATGTCAGAAAGGATGGCGATAATAAAAATGGTGGTCCTCCCACAGATCCTTTTTTTTCTTGCTACCTCGCCAGTGTGGATCGGCAAATGCTGGTTCCGGAAGATAGAAGTGATACTGGGTAGATTGTTATGGGGAAGAAAAAGGGTTCGTCTGAAGTACAGATGTTTTATGGCCCCTGGAGATAGGGGGGGATTGGATATGCCCAATTTCTTTGTTTATTACATGGCCGCGCAGTTGGTACGAATCGTGAATTGGAGAAATTTTAGATATCTGGAGAAGATTGTAGTAGATAAGGAGAAAGTGAACATATATGAGGTGTTGGAATGAGATGATTATGAGGAGAGTGGGTCAAATAACACGATGTTATTGTATAAATATAGGAAAGTATGGGAAAGATTAAAGGGAGAATTACATGTAGGAAATAGTTTTGGGTTCACACCCCTATGGGGTAACAATAAATTTAAAGAATTGGTGAAGTGTGAGTCAACTTTTTGGGATAGTAAGGGTATAAAACGACTGGAACAATTATTTGATAAAGGACAACTCTTTTCATTTGAGCACATAAAAAGGGGGTATGATATTAGTGATAACGATTGGCTGTACTATTGGCAAGTTAGTCATGCAGTCCATAACACGATAGATAAGGAGATATATGTAGCACAGAAACACAATTTCATAGAAGCACTAACTCAAATAGAGCACTTTAAAAAAAAAAAGGAATATCAATTTTGTATAAGAAATTAAATAAGATTATTGGAGTAAGGGGGATCGACAGAATTAAAGACAAATGGTCCGGAATAGTGGGTACTGTGTCTGAGGAAGATTGGGACATTATGGCCCAAAATATAAGCAAGGTTTCTCGTAATATGGAACATAAAATTACACAATTTAAGATATTACACAAGACCCACTATTCCGCGCTTCATTTACATAGGATAGGGGTGAGAATCACTTCACAGTGTGTTAAATGTGGTTTGGAAGAGGCGGACTATTTACATAGTTTTTGGTCGTGTGAGAAGATATCTGTTTTCTGGGAATCTGTAATAAAAGAGGTAGAAAGTAAAATCCCTGTGAAGGTACCTCGTACGATAGAGTTTATACTGCTGGGAGCTATTGGTAAGATGGGCAAAATTGATTAGACATACTCTTGGATGTAAACAAGTATGGATTTGGCTTCTATGGCTTTTGCTTTTCTTCCGATTGGTGATGTTGTTTTATCGGATTTGTACAATGTATTTTTGTAATTGTTTAATATTAAAATAAAAAAAATATAAAAAAAAAGTAATGTAATAGACAGACCCCAATTTTTAATATTCAGGGACTCTATAGTGACAGGGACTGTTCCCCAGGACTGGCGCATGGCAAATGTGGTGCCAATATTTAAGAAGGGGTCAAAAGGTGACCCCGGGAATTATAGACCTGTTAGTTTAACCTCGGTAAATTGTTTGAGGGTTTCCTAAGAGATGCTATTTTGGAATATCTTGATAAAAATAAATGTATGACCCTGTATCAGCATGGATTTATGAGGGATTGATCCTGTCAAACTAACCTGATCAGCTTTTATGAGGAGGTGAGCACAAGACTGGACCAGGGGCAATCGCTGGATGTCGTATATCTGGATTTTTCCAAAGCATTTGATACGGTTCCACATAAAAGGTTGGTGCATAAAATGAGAAGGTTTGGGCTGGGTGAGAATGTGCGCAAGTGGGTAAGTAACTGGCTCAATGATAGGAAACAGAGGGTGTTTATTAATGGTACTTATTCTGATTGGGTGACTGTTACTAGTGGGGTACCACAGGGGTCCGTCTTGGGTCCTGTCCTATTTAATATATTCATGAATGACCTTGCAGAGGGGTTGAATAGTAAAGTAGCAATCTTTGCAGATGACACCAAACTCTGTAAAGTGGTAAACACTATAGAGGACAGTGCACTGTTACAAATGGATCTGGATAGGTTGGAGGTTTGGGCTGGGAAGTGGCAGATGAGGTTCAACACTGATAAATGTAAGGTAATGCAAAAATCCGAGCTGGGATTATGTATTAAATGGAAGAACACTTAGGACGACTGACATGGAAAAGGACTTAGGAGCCTTAGGTAACAGTAAACTTAGCTGTAGTGACCAGTGTCGGGCAGCTGCTGCCAAGGCTAATAAAATCATGGGGTACATCAATAGGGGCATAGATGCCGACGACAAGGAAATAATGCTACCGCTGTACAAATCACTAGTCAGTCCTCACATAGAGTACTGTGTACAGTACTGAGCACCAGTGTACAAGAAAGATATAGTGGAGCTGGAGAGGGTTCAAATCCCACTAAGGACAACAATAAATAAAGACATTATTATTATTATTATTATTATTATTATAATAACGTCAGCAGAGAGCACTGTGCTCGTGATGTCATCAGAGAGCATTCCAAAAAGAAAATAATTTCCTCTGTAGTATTCAGCAGCTAATAAGTACAGGAAAGATTACGATTTTTTAATAGAAGTAATTTACAAATCTGTTTAACTTTCCGGAGCCAGTTGATTTAAAAGAAAAAAAAGGTTTTCACCGGAGTACCCCTTTAACCCCTTCATGACCCAGCCCATTTTCACCTTCAGGTCCTGGGCATTTTTTGAAAATCTGACCACTGTCACTTTAAACATTAATAACTCTGGAATGCTTTTACTTATCATTCTGATTCCGAGAACTGCTGTAACAATCAGCCACCCCTGTGCAAATCGCCTCAAATGTACATGGTGCACTCTCCCTTCTGAGCCTTGTTGTGCGCCCCCAGAGCACTTTGCGCCCACATATGGGGTATCTCCATACTCGGGAGAAATTGCATTACAAATTTAGAGGATCTTTTTTCCCCTTTTACCTCTTGTGAAAATGAAAAGTATAGGGCAACACCAGCATGTCAGAGTAAAAAAATTATTTTTTTACACTAACATGCTGGTGTAGACCCCAACTTCACCTTTTCATAAGGGGTTAAAGAAGAAAAAGCCCCCCAACATTTGTAAGGCAATTTCTCCCGAGTACGGCAATACCCCATATGTGTCCCAAAACTGTTGCCCTGAAATACAACAGGGCTCCAAAGTGAGAGAGCGCCATGCGCATTTGAGGCCTGAATTAGGGATTTGCATAGGGGTGGACATAGGGGTATTCTATGCCAATGATTCCCAAACAGGGTGCCTCCAGCTGTTGCAAAACTCCCAGCATGCCTGGACAGTCAATGGCTGTCCGGCAATACTGGGAGTTATTATTTTGCAACAGCTGGAGGCTCCGTTTTGGAAACAGTAGCGTACCAGACGTTTTTCATTTTTTTGGGGGAGGGGGGCTGTGTAGGGATAATGTGTATATGTAGTGTTTTTTACTTTTTATTTTAGGTTAGTGTTAGTGTAGTGTAGTGTTTTTAGGGTACAGTCACATGGGCAGAGGTTCACAGCAAGTTTGCCGCTGGGAGTTTGAGCTGCAGCGCAAATTTTGCGCCATCTCAAACTTGCAGCACTCACTGTAAACCTCCGCCCATGTGAGTGTACCCTGTACATTCACATTGGGGGGAGGGGGCAAACATCCAGCTGTTGCAAACTCCGAGCATGCCCTTTGGCTGTCCGTGCATGCTGGGAGTTGTAGTTTTGCAACAGCTGGAGGCACACTGGTTTGGAAACACTAAGTTAAGTAATAAACTTTCAAGTGTTTTGCAACCAAACTTAGCGTTTCCAAACCAGTGTGCCTCCAGCTGTTGAAAAACTACAACTCCCAGCATGCATGGTCTGTCAGTGCATGCTGGGAGTTATAGTTTTGCAACAATTGAAACAGCTGGAGGCACTGAGGTAGCAAACGGACAATGTTTCCCAACTAGTGTGCCTCCAGTTGTTGCAAAACTACAACTCCCAGCATGCCCAGACTGCCCAAGCATGCTGGAAGTTGTAGTTCGGCAATATCTGAAGGATCAGATGTTGCCGAACTACAACTTCCAGCATGCTTGGGCAGTCTGGGCATGCTGGGAGTTGTAGTTTTGCAATATCTGGAGGTCCACAGTTTGGAGACCACTGTATAATGGTCTCCAATCTATGCTCTTCCAGATGTTAGAGAACTACAACTCCCAGCATGCCTGAACAGACTGAGCATGCTGGGAGTTGTAGTTTTGCAACATCTGGAACAGCACAGATTGGAGACCATTATACAGTGGTCTCCAAACTGTGGACCTCCAGATGTTACAAAACTACAACTCCCAGCATGCCCAGAAAGCCAAAGGCTGTCTGGGCATGCTGGGAGTTGCCGTTTTGAAACTCCCAGAGGCAGCAGTGAGATCGCTTTACGGCGATCTCACTGCTGCCAATGAAGATGCCGCACTGCTGCCGGAAACTCACCTCCGGGACGCAGCGCCGCCGGGACCGCCTGGAGGACGTCGCTCGCAACGGGACCACTCGGGACACCGCATGGTCGGGTAAGTGATGCCGGGGGATGGGTAAGGGACACTTAGCAGAGCGGTGTGTGTCCCGATCCCCGTGATCGGGACTTACACACCGCGCTGCTAAATATTCTGATAGCGAAACGCTGCTATTAGCTAGTCAGAGTTGACCAGCTGATAGCAGCGATCGCTGGGGGGGGGATGAAACCCCCCGTGGTCGCATGGTAAGATGGCTGGCTATCAGTGATAGCCACCATCTTACCGGGCGCTGCGGGATGCCGCGAGTAGCGGCAAAAATGTTCATGACGTACCTGTATGTCATGGGTCGGGAACACCTTGCCACCCATGACGTACAGGTATGTCATAGGTCGGGAAGGGGTTAATGGTATAGAGAACTGTGTCTAGTGCATTAACTCTGATTTTTTGCCCATTGAAACCAGTAGGCCCATTGTGGTCTATGGGGAAAGCTGCTGAGTTGCCCATAGCAACCAATCAGATCGCTTCTTTCATTTTTGAAAAAGTCTCTGAAAAATGAAGGAAGTAATCTGATTGGTTGCTATGGGCAACTCAGAAACTTTTCCAGGAAAATATGCTGAGTTGCCCATAGCAACCAATCAGATCGCTTCTTTCATTTTGCAAAGGCATTGTGAAAAATGAAAGAAGCAATCTGGTTGCTATGGGCAACTGCACAACTCTTCCTCTACACTGGTCTTGATGAATCTCCCCCATAGAGGGAGATTTATCAAAACCTGCCCAGAGGAAAAGTTTCTGAGTTGCCCATAGCAACCAATCAGATCGCTTCTTTCATTTTTGAAAAAGCCTCTGAAAAATGAAGGATATTTTTGAGATTTTGGAAGCTGGGATACTCACTACACCCATGCATATCTAGATAATTAAGTATGGGGGGAACTTAAATTTATTTTTTAAATCACATGGAGTTTTGACTTTACTTCATTATGGTCGAATAAAGCACTTAAAGAGTTCCTTAAAATTAAAGATTCACTCTTTTGGATGAAAAGGGGCTTATTTATGTAAATCAATTATACGCTTTAGGTCAAATAAAGTCGTTTGAAGAGATAGCCCATAAGTGTGTGGGGGGAAGACAATCACAAACATTGTTTTTTTACAAATAAGTAACACAGATCATAAAGCAATAAAAGGAGAGATTGGAGATTTCAGGGATTCTATATATAAGAAAAGTTTAATTAGACTATTTCCTTATGCAAAGTTGCTGTCTGGGCATGCTGGGAGTTGTGGTTCTGCAGCGGTTGGGGGTTCACAGCTTGAAGACCACTGCTATAGAGGGTGCAAATGTATCTGAGCCCTGGAACTCAAATAATGTGAAATATGAGATGATCAAAATGGAGCCCCTGCACTAATTACTTGGGTTCTGAGGTCTGTAAGGTCCATAGTAAAAACATCAGGTTCTGTCTATAGCAGATACTAAATCATGGCAGCTCAAAGAAACAAGCAGTCATTCTGACATGTCACATGTGATGTCATAGACAGCTGGAGGCCTGACATCCCACTGACAGCCGCCCGAGCCTTCAGTCTGTTCCTGTGCGATTAGTGAGAATAGTGAGATTAGCGTCTTCTTTTTCTACTTGTCTGAAATGGAGCTAAAAGGACTGGGGTTCGTCCCCCTCCTGTTGGCGTTTTGGTGTGCGGCCTGGCTTGCCACCAGCTACATCATGACGGTCGTCCTCGGCCATGCAGCCTCGCCACTGATGAGCATCAGGTAAGATAAACAAGCAAATGATTCTTATTTCATGGGTTGGGAGTGAGGAAATATCCATAATAACATTGGTTTCTTTTCCTTCACAGTGACGTGGGAAATGTCTTTCCCGAAAGCATATTATTCAGAATTGGATTCATAGGGACGTCCATTGGCACTTTGGTACTAACCTTTCTTATTTATAAGTATATGGTTATGCATACTGAAGAGTTCAGGGGTCATCAGGTCCTGATCCAGAGGATCCTGCTGGCCATTGTGTGGGCCTCCTGTTTTTCCACAGCTGTTATGCATGTATTGTCCCCCGAAGAATATCCCAGGATACACTTTGTCAGCACGATAATTTCCATTACATGTGAAGCCTTATACTACCTTGGGCAGTCCATCCAGATGTATAAATTACCAGGAGCAAAAAAAGTCATCCACCATAGTAGATGCACCTGCTGTGGCCTGACTTTTGTCTGTGTAGTTTTCTATTTTGGATATGAAACATTAAAGGAATTATTCCATAATGATGAAGACTGGGACGAGATCCGTGAAATCCCCATCATAATCATCGAGTGGGTGATGCTTCTACTGATCCTGATAAACATCGTGACCTATTATTCCACCATGCAGAGGTTATTGTTGACCGTCTCCAGAAACAGCTGCACACTCTCTCTTAGAGTAAAAATTGATGACTTCGGGGTGTAGACCACCACGGGGGCCATCAAGTGGACTTCTGGGAGAGATACTGCACAGGACACGGAAAACATCTAAAGAAGAATAACTGGGGGACTACATATGGTGCCAGTAATCATGACACAATAATATGAGCTGGTGATATTACCTATACAAAAAAAAATAAAAAAAATAATAAAAAAATATTGGTGTGTGAAGTGTAATACCTAGTTAGAAAAACAGAATCAAATTCATCATTATAACCCCCCTCTGCATTACCCTGTTTATTATTTTTCAAGCAAGCACTTTGTTCTAATTCGTCCACTCTCTGGCGTGCTCCTTGTATAAGGGGTTTGGGATACCCTTTTTGTTTAAAACGATCCTCCAGGTTCTCTAGTTGTTGTAGGTATTTTTGTGTGGAAGAACAATTCCTTCGGATTCTTTTCATTTGACCTAATGGAATGTTCTTCTTCCATTATTTAAGATGGCAACTGTTAAAGTCGAGGTATCTGTTTGCATCCACCTCCTTAAAATAGTTGGCAGTATGCGAACAGCCATCCTGAATATAGATATTTAAATCCAGGAACTCACATTTTTTGGGGGGACTGATGCAGCGCTGCCTTTGGATATCTCTGGCTCTGCCATAGCGCTTTTTTTGAGGGGGCGTGTCGGCTGCCCCTTCGTCTGGTGGTCAACACTAGTGTTGCTCGCAAATATTCGCAATGCGCGAATTCGCGAATATTCGCCAATATAGCACTATATATTCGAAATTACGAATATTGTTTTTTTTTTTTTCACAATACACATCACAGTGATCATCCCTCTCTGCTTCCAGCTTGTGTGGTGTAAAGAAGGCTCTAATACTACTGTGTGAGACTGGCGTATGAATTTTCGCATATGGGAAAATTTGCTTATGCACATTTTCATTTATGCAAATTTTCGCATATGCAAAAATATTACGCGAATATTACGAATATGCGAATTTAGCGAATATATGACGAATATTTGTCCATATATACGCGAAATATCGCGAATTCGAATATGGCCTATGCTGCTCAACACTAGTCAACACGCGCTATCTGGCCAGCGAGCCAGGGCCCCGTACAGGAGATCACGGGGCCCCCCAGCAGTCGGACACCCCACAATCTGAAATGTATCCCCTATCCTTGGGATAGGGGATGTTTTTCAACACTGCACTACTCCTTTAATGGCCTCCAAAATGAAGTTCCTCTGATGTATGGGCATCAAGGGATCTTCCACTAAAAAAGATCACACAGCTTCCACTCCTCTGTCATGTGGGATGTTACTATATAATGAAGCAATATCTAGCGTTGCCCACATATAGTCCTCTTCCCGTATGATATCTTTCAATAGGGTTAATAAACGCCCATTTATCTCTGAGGTATGCTGGTAAAGACACCGCACATTTCTGTAACTGATGGTCTATATATTCAGATAAACATCTGGCAACTATCGGACGACCAGGTGTTTTTTTTTTCGGTCTTTATGTACATTAGGTAGAAAATAAAAATAAGGTACATTTGGTTTGGGGTTAAATATATATCATGTTTTTCCCTCTTAAAGGGGTACTACGCACCAAGACATCTTATCCCCTCTCCAAAGGACCCCCGTGATCTCGGTTGCGGCACCCTGTTGTCATCACTGCACAGAGAATACAGGGGCCAGCACATCGGCATAGCCATTGACTGTCCTGGCATGCTGGGAGTTTTGCTACAGCTGGAACTCTTTTTATTAGAAAAATATAAAACTTTTACAAAACACAAATACAATGCTTAATCAGCTGAAACATAAGGATGAAAAAGTAACAAATATAAACTCTTTGTTACAGAATAAAAGGACCTACCTAACCAACCAGCCCAGCTTAACTCAACTACCAAATAATGCCTGATACTACTAATTCTTACCTATTATCCTTCCAAACACACATACACACACACATTAATTACCAACAAAACATAAATATAGCTTTCCTTAATTAAGTTTTAACTGAAAACATCCGAATAGGAAACTTATCCCCACATACCATACACAAAATGCATTAAACAAAAATAAATAGGGCTAACTGCCATAAAAATAATAAGGAAATAAATAAAATAATTCCATCTTGGAAATACCATTAATTTTACACACAGACAACAACCAATACTCACAATACATATTAGATCATAACAACGAAAAAAATAAAATAAAGTAAAAAAAAATAAAAAAAATTATAATAAAAAGAGGGCTTATTGCCATAACTAAAAATAATTCCAACTTGGAAATTTCATTTATTTATTTATTTTTTCCCCTTTCTCCTTTCCCTTCTCTTTAAACTATAGTAACACACACATGCATGGATACATTACCATAAGGGGGAAAAAATAAACACAATAATATCAACTAAAAGCTGGTCCGACTGCCTTTACCCAACAATGAGGTATAACACTATACAAAAATACATAAAACTATTTATACTTATGAAATACATGTAAACAAGAATAAAACCTAAAGAAAAATAACCTACACTATGAACTCTCCCATCACCCACACCACTCCCACTGGACATGGTCAGAGTTCGTGTATCACAGTGTTTTTTTATTTTTTTTTTACTGAAACAGTCATTGTCCATAAACTGACCCAAGTCAGACCCAAAGCATCACCCCCTCCCCCCAACAACCCCCACCCAACTTAAAATTAATCCCCCCCCCCACTATTATTAACTAACTCAACAATGTACTAATTCACTACAACCACAGAAATAATATGAAAAACAAAGTAATACAGTACTTCAAACCCCCACCAGGCCCAAGATTGGTTGCCTGCAAGCCCTTTACATTCAAATTACAGAAAACAAAACAAAAAGCTAGAGTGACATGCATAGCCCACCACCAGGAAGAAGGATGGCAATCCTGATAAAACTAAGTTTCAAAATGCTTACCCTATGAACCTTACTTCTAACCCTATCGCTATCCCTTCATAAAACTGACCCTATACTCACCCTAACATCTATATACTGTCCCTAACCAAAATTAAGGTACATCAAAAGAAAACCCTCTCCACAGGAGAGAAGCCCTACTGGTACCAAGACTGCCATACTCCAAAGACCTGATCTTCCCGAGGTCACCAGTGATGTTCCTACATACCTCCACCTCGGAGAGGACTTTCTGTTGGGTCGATACTAAGCACCGTGCATTCCACGTGTAGTACCTAACCACTAAGCTAACTAAGAATAAAGTGCCCCGATCACGGCCACCCAGGTTCCTGAATGCCCCATAAGCCCACTCCGGATAGGAAAGGCCGGCAAGTTGACTCCAGCCGATGGAAGCACCC
The DNA here is from genome assembly GCF_029499605.1 of Hyla sarda. Taxonomy (NCBI): domain Eukaryota; kingdom Metazoa; phylum Chordata; class Amphibia; order Anura; family Hylidae; genus Hyla; species Hyla sarda. Next base: position 71,586 of record NW_026607603.1, read on the forward strand.
ACCCTGTTGTAAACCCCTATATTAAAGGGACAATGAAGCAGGAAGTGGTCCATGCTTTCCAGCGTGTCCCCGTACTCTTCTCGGGGACATCCCCGGTCATCAGAGTTCCTGTACTTCAGGTTGTCCCTCACATATAGCTTCCCCTGAAAGCAGCGCCAGGCCAAGTCCCAAAACTTCTGGGGGATCCTTTTCATATTTAAAAGATGCAATCCCACCGTCAGATCCCGACCTGGGCAGTCCCTGAGCGCCAGAGGCTTCTGGAAGTGGGTCAACAGAACCCGTTTGTCAAGGAACTGCCTTGACTGGGTCCTGATCTCCCACACTCCCAGACCCCACCGACGTATCGCCTTCAGAGTGGGGGTAGCGTAAGCCGGAAGATATCCATGTGGTGTACGGAGGTCCTTCACTTGCCCTCCTGTCTCCCATTCCTGGAAGAAAGGCCGAAACCATTCCCTGCAGGAGAGTACCCACGGAGGAGCCCTCTCTGACCAGAGGTTTGCAATGTTGGCTTTCAAGAAGGTGTTCGTTAAGAACACCACAGGGTTTACCATAGATAAACCCCCTAGTCTCCTCGTGCGGTACGTTACCTCCCTCTTGACTAGGTTCAACCTGTTCCCCCATAACAGTTGGAAAAACAGGCTGTAGACCCTAGTGTAGTAAGCCTCTGGTAAAATACATACGCTGCCCAGATAGATAAACAAGGGGAGCAGGTACGATTTGATCAGGTGTACCCTTTCCCTGAGGGTCATAGACCAACCCTTCCACTGGTCCACCCTCTGAGTGGCATCCTGGAGCTTACCATCCCAGTTTTTGGTGGGATAATCATCCTGGCCGAATGTGATGCCCAAAACTTTTGCTGAGTCTTGGGGCCCTGGAAGGGTGTCCGGGAGATCAAACGTGGGGTCTCCCCCTCCCAGCCAGAGACTCTCACACTTATCCTGGTTGATCTTAGACCCGGATGCCTCCGAGTAGCGGTCCACTTCCGACATCACCACATCGGCCTCCTCTCTCGAGGAGAGGAAAATGGTGACATCATCAGCGTACGCCACCACTCTCTGGGCGACACCCGGCTCCGCCAGAATCATCCTGACTCCCGCCAATGGTCCGCAACTCACCCTCCTAAGGAAGGGATCGATCGCAAATACATATAAGAGCGGGCTCAAAGGACAACCCTGACGGACTCCAGACCCCACCTCAAAGAGCGGCCAGACCACCCGTTCACCAGCGGGAAACTCTCTGCCCCTGCATACAAGATCTTAAGCCAATTAACAAAAGTACACGGTAAGCCATATCTCAGGAGGACGGACCAGAGGTAGTCATGGTTCACTCGATCAAATGCTTTGGCCTGATCCAAGGAAAAGTAAGTACCCCTTCCAGAGACCCGCACTACTCCGCTCCACTGCCTCCCTGACACTGAGGACAGCACTTAAGGTGCTTCGGCCTGGAACAGAGCAGTGCTGAGCCCCCGAAATGAGCCGGGGTGCAAACTTCACCAGCCGATTAAACAGTATCTTGGCCAGAAGCTTCCTGTCTGTAGGTGCGAGTAGAAGGATCTGACGACCTCCAGGATCCCTGATCTGGACCGATTCAGAGATCCCGTACTATCAATCAGTCCTGAGACTACTTTACTACTCACTGACATCTTGCAGTTCCTGTAAGGGTCGGGCGAGCGGTACTTCCCGTAATCCCTCTCAAAAACCAAAGATGCTTGCCTATCGTACTGACACCTCATCAGCAAGGACTTCACTCTGGAGATATCCTCTCGGCTACCTCCAGTCGAGACGAGAAGCTCGAGTTTCCTCCTCAGTCCCTGATACAGGCGATACCTGTTTAGGGACCTGAGGCTCGAGAGCTGGCGGAAGAACCCCGCAACCTGCTTCTTGAATATCTCCCACCACTCAGACTTACTACTACAAAAGTCCAGTAAAGGTACCTGACTTTGAAGAAAATCCTCAAAGGACTGTCTTATCTCTGTTTCCTCCAGGAGGGACAAATTCAGCTTCCAATAACCTTTTCCCATCCGGGGGGTCTCTGAAACATTCAGGGAAAACAAAATCATACAGTGGTCGGAGAACTCCACCTCAACCACGGACACTGCGGAAGAGACGGCTTCCTCCTTTAAATAAAACCTGTCTATCCTAGACCTGCTGCTACCTCGATGAAAGGTGAAACCCGCGTGGCCTGAGGGGCTCTGGATGTGGGCATCCTCTAGGCGAGCTTCCCTGACTATATTACTAAGGGCCACACAGTCATAAGCCAGCCGATCATTGGAACCTCTCCTATCTTGGGACCTCGTGACATTATTGAAGTCCCCTCCAAAGATCACTTGCCGGCTAGTAAAAAGAAAGGGCTTAATCCTCATAAAGAGATCCTTACGGCCCCACTTTGTTTGTGGGGTGTAGATGTTAATGAGCCGGAGCTCTTGTCCCTTCATGAAGACATCTAAGATCAGGCACCTCCCCATTTCTAACTCAATGACCCGTCTGCATTCGACCGGAGCGGTAAAAAGGACCGCCACCCCACTATACGGCTCAGCCACAAGAGACCAGTGGGAGGGGCCGCGCCTCCACTCTCTTCTGGCTTTCACCAGAGAGGCTAGATCTGACAACCTGGTCTCCTGTAAAAAGAAAATGTCGGCTTCAACACGGCCGAGAAAATCAAAGGCTGCGAATCTAGCCGTATCAGACTTTATACTGGCACAATTAATAGATGCCAGCGTCAATGGGGTGAGTGCTGCCATCCTGGGTAATTGAGTTAGACAGCCTTACCCATTATTTTTTCTTGCCCTTCTTCTTCACCGCCTCATCCCCTGAAGAAGAAGGAGCATTCTTACTTTCTTTAGATCTCTTTTTTGACTCAGACTGATCCATCTGGCTCCCATCTCCATCTGGCCCTGAGTTAGCCCTGCCCTCCGAGGAAGATGCCTCAACAGGACAGGACCCAGTTCCCCCTGGAGGCTCCAATCCCTCAGGCACCCCATCCTCGCCACCCCCCTCCAATGAGGGGGAGGAGATGGTATCAAGGACAAGGTACCTGTTCGATAGGTCAATCAGAAGGGGGGCAGGTAAGCTTCCTTTTAGGACCTGGCCTTTAGCACCTGAAATAGAGGACTGAGACTTCCCCTTTACAACTTTTTTGCCCTTGTCTTTTTTCGGCCTTTCCCTCCCCTCCTCATCCACACTTTTATAGTGGGAGGAATCAGAAAAGATCAGCCTCTTTGCCTTCCTCTTCGCGAATCCTCCTAATCTCCTCATCCAACACACCATCCCCCAGGGTCTCAGCAACATCTGGGCTAGTGACAGGAGCAGGGCCAGGAGCTACCCCCGCCACCTGAGAACTCTCCAGCTCCCTGCTCCTTCTGCGGTTTTCCTCTCGCCTTAGTTTGGCAGGCCCCTTCTTGCTCTTCATTAACCCTTTTGCTCCTTCACCCATGCCCGTACCCTCCCCAGCCGGGGCAACCCTAAAGCTCTCCCCAGCTGGAGCGGCCACCAAACGGGAAAAGGCGCTGGGGCAACGCTTGAAAGGGTGTCCTAGGACAACACACAGATGACACCGGATCTGCCCACAGGATGCAGCCAAATGACCAGCCCCACCACAAAAAGCGCAAACTTGCACAGTGCAGGCTGCGCTAAAATGGGTAGGACTACCACACCTGTGGCAGACTTTAGGCTGCCCCTGGTAGAAGACTTGGATTCTGTCACGTCCGAGTAAGGCTGCCGATGGGATGTGGGCAACTGTGCTCCCTGAACGCCTAAGTTTGACGGAAAACGTCCAGGCCCCAGACCAGATCCCGTGCTCATCAAGATTTTTCTTGGGCATGTCCGTCACATCCCCATAACGACCGAGCCAGGTCATGATGTCGTAGCAAGAGAGCGACTCGTTACGGGTCAAAACGGTCACTCTCTTGGTTTGGTTCTGCCGGGATATCGCTTTTACAGCGAAATCCCGCCAGCCGGGCTCGTTCTTCACCATGTCGTAATTCGACCAGAAAAGTTCAAGACCCTCTGGCCGAACAAAGCTGATGTCGAACTCAGAAGAACCATAGGGGTGAATCAGGGCAAAGATGTCACTCGCCCTGAACTCCATCTGAAGGAGGAGCTCAACCACCCTTGCCCGGGGCGGGCACGCTGTCACGATGCCGGCTGGCAGGTAGTGGATCCTCTGTGCCAGAGAGGGATTGGCGTGGACCGTGCTAGTGGATCGGTTCTAAGTCACTACTGGTTTTCACCAGAGCCCGCCGCAAAGCGGGATGGTCTTGCTGCGGCGGTAGTGACCAGGTCGTATCCACTAGCAACGGCTCAACCTCTCTGACTGCTGAAGATAGGCGCGGTACATGGGAGTAGACAGAAGCAAGGTCGGACGTAGCAGAAGGTCGGGGCAGGCAGCAAGGATCGTAGTCAGGGGCAACGGCAGGAGGTCTGGAACACAGGCTAGGAACACACAAGGAAACGCTTTCACTGGCACAATGGCAACAAGATCCGGCGAGGGAGTGCAGGGGAAGTGAGGTATAAATAAGGAGTGCACAGGTGAACACACTAATTAGAACCACTGCGCCAATCAGCGGCGAAGTGGCCCTTTAAATCGCAAAGACCCGGCGCGCGCGCGCGCCCTAGGGAGCGGGGCCGCGCGCGCCGGGACAGGACCGACGGAGAGCGAGTCAGGTACGGGAGCCGGGGTGCGCATCGCGAGCGGGCGCCACCCGCATCGCGAATCGCATCCCGGCTGGAGGCGGTATCGCAGCGCCCCGGGTCAGTGGATCTGACCGGAGCGCTGCAGTGACGAGAGTGTAGCGAGCGCTCCGGTGATGAGCGGGGACCCGGAGCGCTCGGCGTAACAGTACCCCCCCCCTTGGGTCTCCCCCTCTTCTTAGAGCCTGAGAACCTGAGGACCAGACTTTTGTCTAGAATATTGTCCTCAGGTTCCCAGGATCTCTCTTCTGGACCACAACCCTCCCAATCAACTAAAAAAAAAAAGTTTTCCCTCTGACCTTCTTGGATGCCAGAATCTCTTTGACGGAGAAGATGTCCGAGGAGCCGGAAACAGGAGTGGGGGAAACAAGTTTGGGAGAGAAACGGTTGATGATAAGTGGTTTAAGAAGAGAAACGTGAAAGGCATTAGGGATACGAAGAGAAGGAGGAAGAAGAAGTTTGTAAGAGACAGGATTAATCTGGCACAAAATTTTGAAAGGACCAAGATAGCGTGGTCCCAACTTGTAGCTAGGGACACGGAAGCGGACATATTTAGCGGAGAGCCATACCTTGTCTCCAGGAGAAAAAATGGGAGGAGCTCTTCTTATCAGCAAACTTCTTCATGCGTGATGAAGCCTGTAAGAGAGAATTTTGGGTCTCTCTCCATATGGTGGAAAGATCACGAGAAATTTCATCCACAGCGGGCAGACCAGAGGGCAAGGGGGTAGGGAGGGGAGGAAGAGGGTGACGGCCGTACACCACGAAAAATGGGGATTTGGAGGAAGATTCAGAGACTCTGAAGTTATACGAGAATTCGGCCCATGGTAGAAGATCTGCCCAATCATCCTGGCGGGAGGAAACAAAATGTCGTAAATAATCACCCAAGACCTGGTTAATTCTTTCTACTTGTCCATTGGATTGAGGATGATATGCAGAAGAAAAGTTTAATTTAATCTTGAGTTGTTTACAGAGAGCCCTCCAGAATTTTGACACGAATTGGGCGCCTCTATCCGAGACGATCTGCGTGGGCAACCCGTGAAGACGAAAAATGTGTACAAAAAATTGTTTAGCCAACTGAGGCGCTGAAGGAAGACCAGGAAGAGGGATGAAATGTGCCATTTTGGAGAATCGATCAACGACCACCCAAACAACAGTGTTGCCACGGGATGGGGGTAAGTCTGTAATAAAATCCATACCAATCAGAGACCAAGGCTGTTCGGGGACAGGCAGAGGATGAAGAAAACCAGCGGGCTTCTGGCGAGGAATCTTATCCCGGGCACAGACAGTGCAGGCTCGCACAAAGTCCACGACATCCGTCTCCAGAGTCGGCCACCAATAGAAGCGAGAGATGAGTTGCACAGATTTCTTGATGCCTGCATGACCTGCGAGATGGGAGGAGTGACCCCATTTGAGGATTCCGAGGCGTTGGTGTGGAGAGACGAAGGTCTTTCCTGGAGGAGTTTGCCTGATGGAGGCTGGAGAAGTGGAAATCAGGCAGTCAGGAGGAATGATGTGTTGCGGAGAGAGTTCAACTTCCGAAGCATCCGAGGAACGAGAGAGAGCATCGGCCCTAATGTTCTTATCGGCAGGCCGAAAGTGAATTTCAAAATTAAATCGGGCAAAGAACAGAGACCACCTGGCCTGGCGAGGATTCAGCCGTTGGGCAGACTGGAGATAGGAGAGGTTCTTGTGATCGGTGTAAATAATAACTGGAAATCTTGATCCCTCCAGCAGATGCCTCCATTCCTCAAGTGCTAATTTAATGGCTAGAAGCTCTCGATCCCCGATGGAGTAGTTCCTCTCCGCCGGAGAGAAGGTCCTAGAAAAAAAACCACAAGTAACAGCATGCCCGGAAGAATTTTTTTGTAGAAGGACCGCTCCAGCTCCTACAGAGGAGGCATCAACCTCCAATAGGAAGGGTTTAGATGGGTCAGGTCTGGAGAGCACGGGAGCCGAAGAAAAGGCAGACTTGAGCCGTTTAAAGGCGTCTTCCGCTTGAGGAGGCCAAGACTTGGGATTGGCATTTTTTTTGGTTAAAGCCACGATAGGAGCCACACCGGTAGAAAAATGTGGAATAAATTGCCTGTAATAATTGGCGAACCCCAAAAAACGTTGGATAGCACGGAGTCCGGAGGGGCGTGGCCAATCTAAGACGGCAGAGAGTTTGTCTGGATCCATTTGTAGTCCCTGGCCAGAGACCAAGTATCCTAGGAAAGGAAGAGATTGGCATTCAAACAGACATTTCTCTATCTTGGCATAAAGTTGATTGTCACGAAGTCTCTGAAGAACCATACGGACATGCTGGCGGTGTTCTTCTAGATTGGCAGAAAAAATCAGGATATCGTCCAGATATACAACAACACAGGAGTATAAGAGATCACGAAAAATTTCATTAACAAAGTCTTGGAAGACGGCAGGGGCGTTGCACAGGCCAAAGGGCATGACCAGATACTCAAAGTGTCCATCTCTAGTGTTAAATGCCGTTTTCCATTCATCCCCCTCTCTGATGCGGATGAGATTATAAGCACCTCTTAAGTCCAGTTTGGTAAAGATGTGGGCACCTTGGAGGCGATCAAAGAGTTCAGAGATGAGGGGTAGGGGGTAGCGGTTCTTTACCGTGATTTTATTAAGACCGCGGTAGTCAATGCAAGGACGTAGAGAGCCATCTTTTTTGGACACAAAGAAAAATCCGGCTCCGGCAGGAGAGGAGGATTTACGGATAAAGCCCTTTTTTAAATTTTCCTGGATGTACTCAGACATAGCAAGAGTCTCTGGGGCGGACAGAGGATAAATTCTGCCCCGGGGTGGAGTAGTGCCCGGGAGGAGGTCAATAGGACAATCATAAGGCCTGTGAGGAGGTAGAGTCTCAGCTTGTTTTTTGCAAAAAACATCCGCAAAGTCCATATAGGCCTTAGGGAGACCGGTTACAGGGGGAACCACAGAGTCACGGCAAGGGGTACTGGGAACCGGTTTTAGGCAGTCCTTGAAACAAGAGGGCCCCCAACTCTTGATCTCCCCAGTGGACCAATCCAGGGTTGGGGAATGGAGTTGAAGCCAGGGTAGTCCAAGGAGAATTTCGGAAGTGCAATTGGGGAGGACCAAAAATTCAATCTTCTCGTGATGAGGTCCGATGCACATTAGAAGGGGCTCCGTGCGGAAACGTATGGTACAGTCCAATCTTTCATTGTTTACACAATTGATGTAGAGGGGTCTGGCGACACTGGTCACCGGGATGTTGAACCTGTTGACGAGAGAGGCCAAAATAAAATTTCCTGCAGATCCGGAATCCAAGAAGGCCATAGTAGAGAAGGAGAAGGCAGAGGCAGATATCCGCACAGGCACAGTAAGACGTGGAGAAGCAGAGTAGACATCAAGGACTGTCTCACCTTTGTGCGGAGTCAGCGTACGTCTTTCCAGGCGGGGAGGACGGATAGGACAATCCTTCAGGAAGTGTTCGGTACTGGCACAGTACAGGCAGAGATTCTCCATGTGGCGTCGTGTCCTCTCTTGAGGTGTCAGGCGAGACCGGTCGACCTGCATAGCCTCCACGGCGGGAGGCACAGGAACGGATTGCAGGGGACCAGAGGAGAGAGGAGCCGGGGAGAAAAAACGCCTCGTGCGAACAAAGTCCATATCCTGGCGGAGCTCCTGACGCCTTTCGGAAAAACGCATGTCAATGCGAGTGGCTAGATGAATGAGTTCATGTAGGTTAGCAGGGATTTCTCGTGCGGCCAGAACATCTTTAATGTTGCTGGATAGGCCTTTTTTAAAGGTCGCGCAGAGGGCCTCATTATTCCAGGATAATTCTGAAGCAAGAGTACGGAATTGTACGGCGTACTCGCCAACGGAAGAATTACCCTGGACCAGGTTCAACAGGGCAGTCTCAGCAGAAGAGGCTCGGGCAGGTTCCTCAAAGACACTTCGAATTTCCGAGAAGAAGGAGTGTATAGAGGCAGTGACGGGGTCATTGCGGTCCCAGAGCGGTGTGGCCCATGACAGAGCTTTTCCAGACAGAAGGCTGACTACGAAAGCCACCTTAGACCTTTCAGTAGGAAACTGGTCCGACATCATCTCCAAGTGCAGGGAACATTGGGAAAGAAAGCCACGGCAGAATTTAGAGTCCCCATCAAATTTATCCGGCAAGGATAGTCGTAGACCAGAAGCGGCCACTCGCTGCGGAGGAGGTGCAGGAGCTGGCGGAGGAGATGATTGCTGAAGCTGTGGTAGTAGCTGCTGTAGCATCACGGTCAGTTGAGACAGCTGTTGGCCTTGTTGCGCTATCTGTTGTGACTGCTGGGCGACCACCGTGGTGAGGTCGGCGACAACTGGCAGAGGAACTTCAGCGGGATCCATGGCCGGATCTACTGTCACGATGCCGGCTGGCAGGTAGTGGATCCTCTGTGCCAGAGAGGGATTGGCGTGGACCGTGCTAGTGGATCGGTTCTAAGTCACTACTGGTTTTCACCAGAGCCCGCCGCAAAGCGGGATGGTCTTGCTGCGGCGGTAGTGACCAGGTCGTATCCACTAGCAACGGCTCAACCTCTCTGACTGCTGAAGATAGGCGCGGTACAAGGGAGTAGACAGAAGCAAGGTCGGACGTAGCAGAAGGTCGGGGCAGGCAGCAAGGATCGTAGTCAGGGGCAACGGCAGGAGGTCTGGAACACAGGCTAGGAACACACAAGGAAACGCTTTCACTGGCACAATGGCAACAAGATCCGGCGAGGGAGTGCAGGGGAAGTGAGGTATAAATAAGGAGTGCACAGGTGAACACACTAATTAGAACCACTGCGCCAATCAGCGGCGAAGTGGCCCTTTAAATCGCAAAGACCCGGCGCGCGCGCGCCCTAGGGAGCGGGGCCGCGCGCGCCGGGACAGGACCGACGGAGAGCGAGTCAGGTACGGGAGCCGGGGTGCGCATCGCGAGCGGGCGCCACCCGCATCGCAAATCGCATCCCGGCTGGAGGCGGTATCGCAGCGCCCCGGGTCAGTGGATCTGACCGGAGCGCTGCAGTGACGAGAGTGTAGCGAGCGCTCCGGGGAGGAGCGGGGACCCGGAGCGCTCGGCGTAACACACGCATCTTTACCCCTCCAAATCAGACGGGCCACATTCCTACGGTTACTATCCTGCCCGGGAGTCGGGAGGGACCACATCACCTCCCCATTCTGTTCTTGGAAGGCACCCAGACCATGCCTCTCTATCCAAAAAGACAGGTCAACCGAACCCCTCCCTTCTACCTCAATTGACCTATCACCCTTACGCAGAGCCTCCAGGAGGCGCCGCTGCAAGTGACCCCCAGAACCAGATGGAGACGGAGACCCTCTTGATTCCCCGGCAGCGACGCTGGCATAGCTTCTAGCAGTCGCCACCAGGGGGGCAGCCGAACCAGCCCCTACTTCCTCAGTACTCTTTACTGATCCAGTGACATCCCTTTGCCTGCCTCCAGCACTCTTCTCTTGCACACCGATAGCATCCCTCTCTTGTACACCTCTAGCACCCCTCTCTCGCACACCGCTAGCATCCCTTTCTTGCACACCGCTAGCACCCCTCTCTCGCACACCGCTAGCACCCCTCTCTTGCACACCGCTAGCACCCCTCTCTTGCACACCGCTAGCACCCCTCTCTTGCACACCGCTAGCACCCCTCTCTTGCACACCGCTAGCACCCCTCTCTAGTACACCTCTAATGCCCCACTCTTGCACACTGCTAACATTTTCATGCAACATACCATCACCAAAATTTTCACTCTCTTTTGCACTCTTCCCTTTCACACTATTATCCTGGCTAAACTTTCCTGAGCTGGCCGGGTTATTTGCGTATGCCACGGGGGTTTGTGCTGCTGGTCCCGCCCCCGATGACCGCTTTTTCGGTTCTGGCGATGTTACTTCCAGTTCCAGTGATGACACTTCCTTCAACGCCGATGATGTTCCCAGTGAGAACTGCTTCACACTGGGTGGGATCTGTCCCTCCGGACGCACCCCCACCCCTCCTACAGCAGCCGACGTGGAGGGATTCCCCACAGCGTCAGTGCAACCTTCAGGAGCCACCTTACCCGACCGCCCGGGCTTTTCTACCAATCCAGACGCATGGACACTCCCCCCCCTCACAGAGGAGTGCCCTGCTACGCCCAGATCGCTCGGGGGACCGCCCCCCGAGCAGACAGCAACATCACCAAGCTCCGGCACTAGGACACGCCCCCTGCCCACCTGGGGTGGTCCTGCAGCATCGGAGTCGCCCACCTTAAGCCTGTCCTGCCCTTCCCTACCGACTGGACAGGCGGCTCCTTGGCGTCTGCAGCCATCTTAGAAACCTTATCCACCATGTACCCCCCATTCTGGCCCCGCTTTACAGCAAAAGCGGGGTCGGGCAGACTGGGGGCCCACCAGCCTGAACCACCTTTTCAGATGGCCCAGACTGCTGGAGAGAAGAATAAACAAGTCTGGTGACCTCTCCTTTTTTCCTTTTATTTCTCCTCTTCCTCTTGCCCTTCACCTCAGTATCTGGGCCTAAGTCATTTCCAAATGAGAAGTTCTCAAAATGGGTAGGTGACTCTTGGAGCACAATCGCCTTCAGCAATCCACCACCAATTAACCCATTGCTGCTGCCGCTGTCGTCACTGCTGTCATCTGACGTTACAGGCAGGGCTACCTGAGCAGGATTTATGTATGAACTCTGGGTTGTGTCCTCCTCCATTTCACTCTCCTCTGCACCACCATCTTGCTTCTCTTTAGCACCTTCCTCAGCACTGTCCTCTCTTTCTCCACCACCATCTTCCTCCACACTGTCCTCCTCAGCACTGTTCTCTCTTTCTCCTCCACCATCCACCTCCACACCATCCTCCTCTGCACTGCTTTCGCTGTGACTGACCTCCTCCTCTCTTTCTGGGTTCTGCTGGCCTCTGAACCGACTTTCATTGCAGAGTTTTTCTCTGAAGATACCAGCCCCTTCCATGATCTCCATCCTCACCCTTTCTACCTCCTCAACCTCTTTTTTCAGGGTGCGCACTTTAGCCGAATACACTGGCCTTCGATTTTTTGAGGTGTAATCAGCCTGGTAACGGGCAAATTTTAAGTCCTCTCTTAGCCCACGAAGCATTTTGCCAAGACACTCATACTCCGCCATTTTTGCTTGGATTCGGGACCCAAAAGTGGCCAAAGACTCCCTGGGACCCAATGGGGGATTGCTGGGGTTCAGAGGTACCTTGCCTCCCCATGTTTCTCCTCAACTCCTCACCTTCATGCAGGTCTTTACCTGCAGCCTTGCTTGTAGCCTTCCTTGCAGCCTTGCGGCTTCCAGATATGGACGGTGGAGTTGGTTCTGCATTTCTGCGGATCCTGGAGGATCTCCGTACCCCATCCTGGGAGTTGGCCGTTGCAATGTCACCTCCACCTCCCGCCGGCCTGGTAAGGGAGATGGGGACGTTGGGGTTCATGCAGGGAAACCCTTCCCCGAAGGCTGCCACAAACCTGGGGGGGGGGGGGGGGGGGGGAGGGCTGGTGAAAATCCTGCTGCTCTCTGGTTCTCTGGTTCTCCTGGAGCTGACGATCACACAACCACACCCTGAAAAGGGAAGTAGTGCAACAGCTGGAGACACCCTATTTGGAAAGCACTGCTGTAGGGTAATTTGGTGGTGGATGCAAATCCCTAATTTAGGCCTCAAATGCACATGGTGCTCTTTCACTTTGGAGCCCTCTCATATTTCAAGGCAACAGTTTTTGGTTACAAATTTTTTTTCTCTTCTTTTACCCCTTAAGAAAAGGTAAATTTTGGGTCTACACCAGCATGTTAGTGTAAACAGAGTGTACCATATACATTTGAGGCCTAAATTGGTGATTTGCACAGGGGTGGCTGGTAGTTACAGCAGTTCTGACATAAACATAAAAAACACCCATATGTGACCCCCATTTAGAAAACTACACCCCTCACGTAAAGTAACAAGGGGTATAGTGAGCCTTAACATCCCACAGGTGTTTGACAAATTTTTGTTAAAGTTGGAGGTGAAAATAAAAAAATGTATATTTTTTTCCCTAAAATGCTATTGTTACCCCAATTTTATCATTTTCACAAGGGGTAATAGGAAAAAAAGCCCAGCAAAATTTGTAACCCCATCTCTTCTGAGTCAGAAAATACCCCACATGTGGATGTAAAGTGCTCTGCGGGTGAACTACAGGGCTCAGAAGAGAAGGAGCACCATTGGGCTTTTGGAGAGAGAATCTGGCTGAAATTGAAGGCCATGTGCGTTTAGGCCTCCATGGTGCCAGAACAGTGAACCCCCCCCCCCCCCCCCCCCACACACACACACACACACATGTGACCCCATTTTGGAAACTACACCCCTAATAAGAAGTGCAGTGAGCATTTACATCTCACAGGTGTCTGATAGATTTTTTTGAGCAGTGGTCTGCCAAAAGAAAAATGAAAATTTTTCATTTGCACAGCCCACTGTTCCAAAGATCTGTCAAATGCCAGTGGGGTTTAACCCCTTAAGGAACCAGCCCATTTTCACCTTAAGGACCCAGCCATTTTTGCACATCTGACCATTGTCATTTTAAGCATTAATAACTCTGGGATACTTTTACTTTTCATTCTGATTCTGACATTGTTTTTTCGTGACATATTCTACTTCATGTTAGTGGTAAATTTTTGTCGAGGCTTGCATCATTTCTTGGTGAAAAATTCCAAAATTTGATGAAAAAATTGAAAATTTAGCATTTTTCTAACTTTGAAGCTCTCTGCTTGTAACAAAAACAGACATTCCAAATAAATAATATATTGATTCACAGATACAATATGTCTACTTTATATTTTCATCATAAAGTTGACAGGTTTTAACTTTTAGAAGATATCAGAGGGCTTCAAAGTTCAGCAGCACTTTTCCAATTTTTCACAACATTTTCTAAATTGGAATTTTTCAGGGACCAGTTCAGTTTTGAAGTGGATTTGAAGGGCCTTCATATTAGAAATACCCCACAAATGACCACATTATAAAAACTGCACCCCTCAAAGTATCCAAAATGACATTTGGGTAAGTGTGTTAACCCTTTAGGTGTTTCACAGGAATAGCAGCAAAGTGAAGGAGGAAATTCAAAATCTCCATTTTTTACACTCGCATGTTCTTGTAGACCCAGTTTTTGAATTTTTACAAGGGGTAATAGGAGAAAAAGCCCCCCAAAATTTGTAACCCAATTTCTCTAGAGTAAGGAAATACCTCATATGTGTATGTAAAGTGTTCAGCTGGTGCAGTAGAGGGCTCAGAAGGGAAGGAGCAACAATGGGATTTTGGAGAGTGAATTTTTGCTGAAATGGTTTTTGGGGGGCATGTCACATTTTGGAAGCCCCTATGGTGCCAGAAGAGCAGAAAACCCCCACATGGCATACCATTTTGGAAACTACACCCCTCAAGCCACGTACCAAGGGGTCCAGTGAGCCTTAACACCCCACAGGTCTTTTACGACTTTTCGTTAAATTTGGATGTGTAAATGAAAAAAAAAAAAAAAAAAGTTTCACTTCCAGGCAGTGGAAGAGAGGTGGTTGTGGTTGTGATAAATATAAAGCAAATACACTATGTTGAGCTAGCGATTGTTTGTCTGTATACAAGAGTGTGAAGCATACAAGTGAGTGAGTATAAAAGTGAGGGGACTTAAAATTAAGGGACTTTAAATTCAGGAAGTTTAAATTGAAATATTTGATTTTTTTTTCTTTTCTGTTAATTTTTGCAATCCCCAAATCTAGTATGACCTCCATGTTGGAAAAGGCAGTCCAGTGTGCATCTTGCGCAATGTATGCAATCCTTGAACAACAGTTTGAGGGTGCATATTGTTGTGCGAGATGTGTGCGAGTTGCTCATTTAGAAGCCCAGATCCTGGATCTAGAGGAGCAACTGGCAACACTGAGATGCATTGACAACCCGCAGAGTAGTCTCCTGCTCACTGAGCAGGTACTCTCTGGGGTCGAGGTGGGGATGGATAGTGGGACGGAGGGGCAGGACAGTCAGGCAGTTAGCTGGGTTACAGTTAGAAAACGGGGTAGAGGGAAAAGTGTCAGGGAGGCTAGTCCTGAACTGGCACACCCCAACAAGTTTGCCCAGTTGGCAGATGAGGGGGATGTCATTTCAGAGCTAGCGGTACTGCAGCAGGACTCTGCCTCTGACCGCCAGGGGGGTGTCTGCTCCAGTAAGGAGGGAGGGAGGAGATCAGGGCAGGCCAGACAGGTACTGGTAGTGGGGGACTCAATTATTAGGGGGACAGACAGGGTGATCTGTCACAAAGACCGGGATAGCCGAACAGTGTGTTGTCTTCCTGGCGCTCGAGTTCGGCACTTTCGCGGATCGGGTTGACAGGTTGCTGGGTGGGGCTGGAGAAGACCCAGCAGTCATGGTACATATTGGCACCAATGACAAAGTAAGAGGTAGATGGAGTGTCCTTAAAAATGATTTCAGGGACTTAGGCTGCAAGCTTAAGGCAAGGACCTCCAAGGTAGTATTTTCTGAAATATTACCTGTACCACGAGCCGTACCAGAGAGGCTGCGGGAGATAAGGGAGGTAAACAAGTGGCTCAGAAGCTGGTGTAGGAAGGAGGGGTTTGGGTTCATGGAGAACTGGGCAGACTTCGACTTTAAAGGAAACAGATTTCTGACTATAGCTAAAGACCATTATCTGTCCCAAATGGTGCAGGGCCTGACCAGAGGGGGCGCCCTACTAGACTTAATATTTTCTAACGTACTGAAACTGGCAGAGTAATTAATGTGCAAGTAGATGGACACCGAGGAAATAGTGATCATAATGTAATACATTATAACTTGTTCTTCAATAAGGGAATCTCTCGAGGGGCCACAAAAACAATGAACTTTCGAAAAGCAAAGTTCGATCAACTCAGAGAAGCCCATAACAATATAAAATGGGATATTGTCCTCAAAAAGAACAATACTGACACTAAATGGGAGACTTTAAAAAATATCTTAAATTTTCACTGTAAAATGTATATACTTTATAGGAATAAAAGGGTCAGAAATAAAAGAAAACCAATATGGATGAATAAAAATGTTAAGGGGGCAATAAATGACTAAAATAAAGCATTTCAGTTACTAAAACAGGACAGCAGTGAAGAAGCATTAAAAAGCTATAGAGAAAAATGTGAAATATGTAAAAAACAGATAAAAGCCGCAAAAATAGAGACAGAAAGACTCATTGCCAAAGAGAGTATAACTAACCCCAAAATGTTCTTTAATTATATAAATAGCAATAGGGTCAAAAATGAAAGTGTTGGCCCTTTAAAAAATGATGAGGAAGAAATTATAAACGGGGATCAGGAAAAAGCAAATATACTAAAATTCTTCTCCACTGTATTCACTGAGGAAAATGAAATGCCAGGTGAAATACAGTGTGATAAGGTAAACTCCCCAGTACAGGTCACCTGTCTAACCCAGGAAGAAGTACAGTGCCACCTACAAAAAATCTAAATAGACAAATCACCAGGTCCAGATGGCATTCACCCCCATGTTCTAAAGGAATTAAGTAATGTAATAGACAGACGCGGAGGTGTTGAGGGGCATGTGTGGAACTCCGCTACTCCTTGCTGGGATTTGAATAGACTGGCCCAGACCCTTTCTTGTGGATGGAGAGTGGAGCTGAGTAAAACGATCAGACTTTACATGTGATGAATATCTAACAGTGCAGAAGCCGGTGAAACCATTGATTAATACCCCGGCAATATTCTGAACAGCAGCAGCCTCTTGCACTGGCCCCATGTGGAATGGACAATATTGGATGCCTGACTCTCTGCCTGGTCACTCCTCCTAGCGATTTGGAGAAACCGGGACTCATGGACTAAATTGAACAACTTGGTCTTAGCAGAATTCCTCTCTCATGAATTTGGACCCCTCCTTGGACCCAATAAGATCAGTGACTCTGGGGGGTGATTGCACTGTCTACCAGGGGGAGCGTGAATACGCTAATGATTCCGTAGTTGCATATTAGTATGCTATATTTGGTGGTGGATATTTCTGGATCAGGGTGTGATACCCTAGGTTTTAAGCGCTCCCCAGAGCCATATGGGACTGTGAATTCTTACTTTTGTATGCTGTAAATAACGGGATTTAAATTCTCGAGTGGGAGGGGCCTATGGTGTATAAAGTTGCTAAGTTGGTCCGTGATATCCCCGTAGTGATACATACAACCCACAAATATAAAGTGAAGAGAAATAGTGGGTGAAATGGCCCCTAAGGTGAACCCCAGAAGATCAGGGGGTAGCTCGCCACAAAAAGATAAGGGGGCTATGGGTAAATTGGATAAAATATGGAAGTCTCCAGCTGTGGGTATAAAAACTAGAACCCAGAAGGATCTCTCCCCTAGTAAAACAGGCTCTAGGTACTCGGTCTTGGAGGTGGAAGAAACTGAGGAAGGGCAGTCTGTGCCCCCTATGGGAACACAGATGTTGGAGGAGATCTTGGGAGGGGTGAAAAAACTAATTGTGCAATTGAGGAGATAAATAAACAATTAGGTGTGGTATCTACCGAGGTATCTCTGATAAGACACGATATGACTAAAATGAGAGATAGGATTTCCAGACTAGAGGAAGAAGCCCCTAAAACAGAAAATAGGATTAAGGTTTTGGAGGAGGAGGTTAATGACTTGAAAAAGGAGAGGACATCTGTTAAAGATAAGCTCACTGACCTTGAGGATAGATCCAGACGTTGCAATATAAGGATGGTGGGGTTTCCTGAGGGGATGGTGGGGTTTCCTGAGGGGGTGGAGGGGGGGGGGGGAACTCTGCCATACAGTTTCTTAGTAGGTGGTTGAAGGAGGGGATAGGGGAAGGGCATCTTACCCCAATGTTTGGGATTGAACGAGCTCATCGGTGCCAAGGCGTATTCCCCCTCCGGGGGGTCCCTCTAGGACAATCCTAATTAAGTTATATACCTCCCAGGACAGGGATACTATCCTTAGGAAGGCAAGAGAGATGAGGGACCTACAGTATAATGGACAGAATATTTTTCTATATCCGGATTTCTCTTGGGAGACCCAGAGGAAAAGGGCATCCTTTCGGGAGATAAAAAGGCGGCTAAAGAACGCAGGGGTGCCCTTCTCTCTGCTGTTTCCAACGAGACTCCGGGTTGAGCATAAGGGAAAGGTAACAATATTTGGAACCCCACAAGAAGTCTCAGATTGGATGGATAAATAAGGCATCTAATATAAGGCACTACTGTGGCATTAGGGGTTGGAAGTATTAGTTGAGTAATAATGTTACGTCTCGGGGGGAGGGGTTGGGGGGTTCTCTGGGGTGTCACTAGGATAGGAGTGCATAGTAGAAGTACGGTGCATTATGGGGAGAGGGGGGGCTGCGGGTGGGGAAGGATAAGGGAAAGGAGGGAGGGATGGCACGGGATGATCAAAAGAGGGTTTTTTTTTTTTTCTCTCTCTTCTTCTTCTCTCTTTTCTTTTTTCTCTTAGGCAAATATATCTATGCTTAAATTATTAGCCTGGAACATACGAGGTATGTCGGATAGAATTAAAAAGTGTGCAGTCTTCGATTATATTCGGAGGTGCCTTCCTGCGATCATATGTTTAGTTGAGACCCATAGGTCAAGAGATGAGCAGATACTTCCAAGGAAGTGGGCCAAAGAAGAATACCACTCCAGACTCTCTTCCTACTCCATGGGAGTATCAGTATATGTTCACAGGAGGGTACCATTCGAGACTAAGAATGCAAAGGTAGATAAGTATGGTCCATATGTATTTCTTTATGGAATATGGGAAGATAGGGCAGTCATCTTGGCTTTTGTTTATATTCCTCCATCTTTTAGAGTGGATGTTCTGAGGGACCTCGTGAGCTATAGCGTAAGTAAGACACATTCGGCATTATGGATAGTTGGAGATTTGAACAATGTAATAGACCCTAGTATGGACAGATACAAATTAGGTAGGAATGTAGGGGGGAACGAAACAGCATTGGCGAGATACTGTGGAGAGATGAATTGGGTTGATGGGTGGCGGTAACTAAACCCAGGAGTAAGACAGTACTCATGTTTTAGTACCTCATATAACACCGCTTCCCGAATTGACTTATGCCTGTGTGATAAGAATGCAATGACCTGGACCAGCAGGGTGCAGTATAAAGCTAAAACCCTATCGGACCATTGCCCAGTGGTGGTGGAAATTGGAGGTAAGGTAATGGGTGGGAAAAGGTTGGGCTTTCGGCTCAACCCCCACTGGATTGAATTAGTGGGCGACCAGGACTGGTTTAGACAGGAAATAGAGGCATTCTGGGAGATTAATCATAAGTCCGCAAACCCTCAGGTGGTATGGGATACTATGAAGGCATACTTGAGGGGCCTATATATAGGGCGAATCAATAAAAAAAAAAAAGGAATTCTCACAGGAAGAATCAGTACTGAATAGTAAAGTGGCAACATTAGAAGCAGGGATAGAAGAGGATAGTGGGGGGAACAGCTGTTAGAACTGAAGGCAGCTCAAGAGGAATATAAAGAATATCTACTTAAAAAGGCACAAAATAAACTATTCTTCAGTGGGCAATTTAATTTCTTTGAGAAAGGGAAACCAAATAAGACACTGTCAAGATTATTTAAAAATCAAGGCGACGAATGTGGTATTATGGCTCTGAGGAGGGAGGATGGCAGCATAACCACAGATAGAGAAGAAATAGCCCAAATGGATGGCTCTTTTTTCTCCAATCTCTATATGGGCAGCGATATTAATAGGGCGGAGGTAGCGGAATTCTTGAGGGGAATTAATATTCCGAGTTTGACAGAGGATGTCAGGGACTCCCTGGATGACCCAATCTCCCTCCAGGAATTGGAGGAGGCATTGGCATCAATCCAAGGGAATACATCCCCTGGGTCTGACGGCATTCCTTTCCAGATATATAGAATATACTCAACCCTGCTGCTTCCAAAACTGCTGGGTATCATTAATGAATCCTGGAGGGGGGGGGTTCTCCCTAAATCTATGTGTGAGGCTAATATTAGACTCATTAGGAAAAAAGATAAGGATCCCTTGGATTTGGGCTCATATCTCCTTGCTTAATACAGATATAAAGATAATAGCGAAAGCACTGGCAAGGAGATTGGATAAAGTAGTGGAGGTAGTGGTGGGCGGTGACCAGGGAGGGTTTAGGTCAGGAAGAAAGGTTCATGACAATATCCACCAGGTGTATGAAGCAATCCAGAGTGGATCCCGTGGCCCCCGCTCCATTCTGTCATTGGATGCTACTAAAGCTTTTGACAGGGTGGAGTGGAGATACCTCTGGGAAGTTTTGAAGAGGGTTAGGGTGGGCCCGAGGTTTTTGAGTTATATTCAGCTACTATACACTAACCCCGAGGCGAGTGTGGTGGTAGATGGAACCCCCTCCTACCCATTCAAACTAAGTAGAGGAACAAGGCAGGGCTGCCCCCTCTCACCCTTTTTATTTTTAATTTATATTGAACCCTTAGCGGCTTGGATAAGAGATAATGATGTTTATGAGGGATTTGGAGTAAATGGAGAGAAGAGTAAGATCTTGTTATTTGCAGATGATATCCTCCTTTTTGTAACTAACCCACAAGAAAAAATACATCGTATCATTAAGATGTTCGAGGCATTTGCCCCTCTATCTGGGTTGGACATAAATTGGAGTAAATCTACTATGCTCCCCCTGGATGAAGATATGGGGGAGACGGTGGGAAGACTATCCGTGTTCAAAAAAAATGAATGTTTCCATTATCTGGGAGTAAAAATAGCAGCCACGAATGATAGGTTTGTGATTAACAATATACTGCCCCTTTTGAATAGTTTAGCGAAGAGAGTAGAAGTATGGATTAAAATGCCCTTCTCTATGTCAGAAAGGATGGCGATAATAAAAATGGTGGTCCTCCCACAGATCCTTTTTTTTCTTGCTGCCTCGCCAGTGTGGATCGGCAAATGCTGGTTCCGGAAGATAGAAGTGATACTGGGTAGATTGTTATGGGGAAGAAAAAGGGTTCGTCTGAAGTACAGATATTTTATGGCCCCTGGAGATAGGGGGGGATTGGATATGCCCAATTTCTTTGTTTATTACATGGCCGCGCAGTTGGTACGAATCGTGAATTGGAGAAATTTTAGATATCTGGAGAAGATTGTAGTAGATAAGGAGAAAGTGAACATATATGAGGTGTTGGAATTAGATGATTATGAGGAGAGTGGGTCAAATAACACGATGTTATTGTATAAATATAGGAAAGTATGGGAAAGATTAAAGGGAGAATTACATGTAGGAAATAGTTTTGGGTTCACACCCCTATGGGGTAACAATACATTTAAAGAATTGGTGAAGTGTGAGTCAACTTTTTGGGATAGTAAGGGTATAAAACGACTGGAACAATTATTTGATAAAGGACAACTCTTTTCATTTGAGCACATAAAAAGGGGGTATGATATTAGTGATAACGATTGGCTGTACTATTGGCAAGTTAGTCATGCAGTCCATAACACGATAGATAAGGAGATATATGTAGCACAGAAACACAATTTCATAGAAGCACTAACTCAAATAGAGCACTTTAAAAAAAAAAAGGAATATCAATTTTGTATAAGAAATTAAATAAGATTATTGGAGTAAGGGGGATCAACAGAATTAAAGACAAATGGTCCGGAATAGTGGGTACTGTGTCTGAGGAAGATTGGGACATTATGGCCCAAAATATAAGCAAGGTTTCTCGTAATATGGAACATAAAATTACACAATTTAAGATATTACACAAGACCCACTATTCCGCGCTTCATTTACATAGGATAGGGGTGAGAATCACTTCACAGTGTGTTAAATGTGGTTTGGAAGAGGCGGACTATTTACATAGTTTTTGGTCGTGTGAGAAGATATCTGTTTTCTGGGAATCTGTAATAAAAGAGGTAGAAAGTAAAATCCCTGTGAAGGTACCTCGTACGATAGAGTTTATACTGCTGGGAGCTATTGGTAAGATGGGCAAATTTGATTAGACATACTCTTGGATGTAAACAAGTATGGATTTGGCTTCTATGGCTTTTGCTTTTCTTCCGATTGGTGATGTTGTTTTATCGGATTTGTACAATGTATTTTTGTAATTGTTTAATATTAAAATAAAAAAAATATAAAAAAAAAGTAATGTAATAGACAGACCCCAATTTTTAATATTCAGGGACTCTATAGTGACAGGGACTGTTCCCCAGGACTGGCGCATGGCAAATGTGGTGCCAATATTTAAGAAGGGGTCAAAAGGTGACCCCGGGAATTATAGACCTGTTAGTTTAACCTCGGTAAATTGTTTGAGGGTTTCCTAAGAGATGCTATTTTGGAATATCTTGATAAAAATAAATGTATGACCCTGTATCAGCATGGATTTATGAGGGATTGATCCTGTCAAACTAACCTGATCAGCTTTTATGAGGAGGTGAGCACAAGACTGGACCAGGGGCAATCGCTGGATGTCGTATATCTGGATTTTTCCAAAGCATTTGATACGGTTCCACATAAAAGGTTGGTGCATAAAATGAGAAGGTTTGGACTGGGGGAGAATGTGCGCAAGTGGGTAAGTAACTGGCTCAATGATAGGAAACAGAGGGTGTTTATTAATGGTACTTATTCTGATTGGGTGACTGTTACTAGTGGGGTACCACAGGGGTCCGTCTTGGGTCCTGTCCTATTTAATATATTCATGAATGACCTTGCAGAGGGGTTGAATAGTAAAGTAGCAATCTTTGCAGATGACACCAAACTCTGTAAAGTGGTAAACACTATAGAGGACAGTGCACTGTTACAAATGGATCTGGATAGGTTGGAGGTTTGGGCTGGGAAGTGGCAGATGAGGTTCAACACTGATAAATGTAAGGTAATGCAAAAATTCGAGCTGGGATTATGTATTAAATGGAAGAACACTTAGGACGACTGACATGGAAAAGGACTTAGGAGCCTTAGGTAACAGTAAACTTAGCTGTAGTGACCAGTGTCGGGCAGCTGCTGCCAAGGCTAATAAAATCATGGGGTACATCAATAGGGGCATAGATGCCGACGACAAGGAAATAATGCTACCGCTGTACAAATCACTAGTCAGTCCTCACATAGAGTACTGTGTACAGTACTGAGCACCAGTGTACAAGAAAGATATAGTGGAGCTGGAGAGGGTTCAAATCCCACTAAGGACAACAATAAATAAAGACTTATTATTATTATTATTATTATAATAACGTCAGCAGAGAGCACTGTGCTCGTGATGTCATCAGAGAGCATTCCAAAAAGAAAATAATTTCCTCTGTAGTATTCAGCAGCTAATAAGTACAGGAAAGATTACGATTTTTTAATAGAAGTAATTTACAAATCTGTTTAACTTTCCGGAGCCAGTTGATTTAAAAGAAAAAAAAGGTTTTCACCGGAGTACCCCTTTAACCCCTTCATGACCCAGCCCATTTTCACCTTCAGGTCCTGGGCATTTTTTGAAAATCTGACCACTGTCACTTTAAACATTAATAACTCTGGAATGCTTTTACTTATCATTCTGATTCCGAGAACTGCTGTAACAATCAGCCACCCCTGTGCAAATCGCCTCAAATGTACATGGTGCACTCTCCCTTCTGAGCCTTGTTGTGCGCCCCCAGAGCACTTTGCGCCCACATATGGGGTATCTCCATACTCGGGAGAAATTGCATTACAAATTTAGAGGATCTTTTTTCCCCTTTTACCTCTTGTGAAAATGAAAAGTATAGGGCAACACCAGCATGTCAGAGTAAAAAAATTATTTTTTTACACTAACATGCTGGTGTAGACCCCAACTTCACCTTTTCATAAGGGGTTAAAGAAGAAAAAGCCCCCCAAAATTTGTAAGGCAATTTCTCCCGAGTACGGCAATACCCCATATGTGTCCCAAAACTGTTGCCCTGAAATACAACAGGGCTCCAAAGTGAGAGAGCGCCATGCGCATTTGAGGCCTGAATTAGGGATTTGCATAGGGGTGGACATAGGGGTATTCTATGCCAATGATTCCCAAACAGGGTGCCTCCAGCTGTTGCAAAACTCCCAGCATGCCTGGACAGTCAATGGCTGTCCGGCAATACTGGGAGTTATTATTTTGCAACAGCTGGAGGCTCCGTTTTGGAAACAGTAGCGTACCAGACGTTTTTCATTTTTTTGGGGGAGGGGGGCTGTGTAGGGATAATGTGTATATGTAGTGTTTTTTACTTTTTATTTTAGGTTAGTGTTAGTGTAGTGTAGTGTTTTTAGGGTACAGTCACATGGGCAGAGGTTCACAGCAAGTTTGCCGCTGGGAGTTTGAGCTGCAGCGCAAATTTTGCGCCATCTCAAACTTGCAGCACTCACTGTAAACCTCCGCCCATGTGAGTGTACCCTGTACATTCACATTGGGGGGAGGGGGCAAACATCCAGCTGTTGCAAACTCCGAGCATGCCCTTTGGCTGTCCGTGCATGCTGGGAGTTGTAGTTTTGCAACAGCTGGAGGCACACTGGTTTGGAAACACTAAGTTAAGTAATAAACTTTCAAGTGTTTTGCAACCAAACTTAGCGTTTCCAAACCAGTGTGCCTCCAGCTGTTGCAAAACTACAACTCCCAGCATGCATGGTCTGTCAGTGCATGCTGGGAGTTATAGTTTTGCAACAATTGAAACAGCTGGAGGCACTGAGGTAGCAAACGGACAATGTTTCCCAACTAGTGTGCCTCCAGTTGTTGCAAAACTACAACTCCCAGCATGCCCAGACTGCCCAAGCATGCTGGAAGTTGTAGTTCGGCAATATCTGAAGGATCAGATGTTGCCGAACTACAACTTCCAGCATGCTTGGGCAGTCTGGGCATGCTGGGAGTTGTAGTCTTGCAATATCTGGAGGTCCACAGTTTGGAGACCACTGTATAATGGTCTCCAATCTATGCTCTTCCAGATGTTAGAGAACTACAACTCCCAGCATGCCTGAACAGACTGAGCATGCTGGGAGTTGTAGTTTTGCAACATCTGGAACAGCACAGATTGGAGACCATTATACAGTGGTCTCCAAACTGTGGACCTCCAGATGTTACAAAACTACAACTCCCAGCATGCCCAGAAAGCCAAAGGCTGTCTGGGCATGCTGGGAGTTGCCGTTTTGAAACTCCCAGAGGCAGCAGTGAGATCGCTTTACGGCGATCTCACTGCTGCCAATGAAGATGCCGCACTGCTGCCGGAAACTCACCTCCGGGACGCAGCGCCGCCGGGACCGCCTGGAGGACGTCGCTCGCAACGGGACCACTCGGGACACCGCATGGTCGGGTAAGTGATGCCGGGGGATGGGTAAGGGACACTTAGCAGAGCGGTGTGTGTCCCGATCCCCGTGATCGGGACTTACACACCGCGCTGCTAAATATTCTGATAGCGAAACGCTGCTATTAGCTAGTCAGAGTTGACCAGCTGATAGCAGCGATCGCTGGGGGGGGGGGGTGGGGGATGAAACCCCCCGTGGTCGCATGGTAAGATGGCTGGCTATCAGTGATAGCCACCATCTTACCGGGCGCTGCGGGATGCCGCGAGTAGCGGCAAAAATGTTCATGACGTACCTGTATGTCATGGGTCGGGAACACCTTGCCACCCATGACGTACAGGTATGTCATAGGTCGGGAAGGGGTTAATGGTATAGAGAACTGTGTCTAGTGCATTAACTCTGATTTTTTGCCCATTGAAACCAGTAGGCCCATTGTGGTCTATGGGGAAAGCTGCTGAGTTGCCCATAGCAACCAATCAGATCGCTTCTTTCATTTTTGAAAAAGTCTCTGAAAAATGAAGGAAGTAATCTGATTGGTTGCTATGGGCAACTCAGAAACTTTTCCAGGAAAATATGCTGAGTTGCCCATAGCAACCAATCAGATCGCTTCTTTCATTTTGCAAAGGCATTGTGAAAAATGAAAGAAGCAATCTGGTTGCTATGGGCAACTGCACAACTCTTCCTCTACACTGGTCTTAATGAATCTCCCCCATAGAGGGAGATTTATCAAAACCTGCCCAGAGGAAAAGTTTCTGAGTTGCCCATAGCAACCAATCAGATCGCTTCTTTCATTTTTGAAAAAGCCTCTGAAAAATGAAGGATATTTTTGAGATTTTGGAAGCTGGGATACTCACTACACCCATGCATATCTAGATAATTAAGTATGGGGGGAACTTAAATTTATTTTTTAAATCACATGGAGTTTTGACTTTACTTCATTATGGTCGAATAAAGCACTTAAAGAGTTCCTTAAAATTAAAGATTCACTCTTTTGGATGAAAAGGGGCTTATTTATGTAAATCAATTATACGCTTTAGGTCAAATAAAGTCGTTTGAAGAGATAGCCCATAAGTGTGTGGGGGGAAGACAATCACAAACATTGTTTTTTACAAATAAGTAACACAGATCATAAAGCAATAAAAGGAGAGATTGGAGATTTCAGGGATTCTATATATAAGAAAAGTTTAATTAGACTATTTCCTTATGCAAAGTTGCTGTCTGGGCATGCTGGGAGTTGTGGTTCTGCAGCGGTTGGGGGTTCACAGCTTGAAGACCACTGCTATAGAGGGTGCAAATGTATCTGAGCCCTGGAACTCAAATAATGTGAAATATGAGATGATCAAAATGGAGCCCCTGCACTAATTACTTGGGTTCTGAGGTCTGTAAGGTCCATAGTAAAAACATCAGGTTCTGTCTATAGCAGATACTAAATCATGGCAGCTCAAAGAAACAAGCAGTCATTCTGACATGTCACATGTGATGTCATAGACAGCTGGAGGCCTGACATCCCACTGACAGCCGCCCGAGCCTTCAGTCTGTTCCAGTGCGATTAGTGAGAATAGTGAGATTAGCGTCTTCTTTTTCTACTTGTCTGAAATGGAGCTAAAAGGACTGGGGTTCGTCCCCCTCCTGTTGGCGTTTTGGTGTGCGGCCTGGCTTGCCACCAGCTACATCATGACGGTCGTCCTCGGCCATGCAGCCTCGCCACTGATGAGCATCAGGTAAGATAAACAAGCAAATGATTCTTATTTCATGGGTTGGGAGTGAGGAAATATCCATAATAACATTGGTTTCTTTTCCTTCACAGTGACGTGGGAAATGTCTTTCCCGAAAGCATATTATTCAGAATTGGATTTATAGGGACGTCCATTGGCACTTTGGTACTAACCTTTCTTATTTATAAGTATATGGTTATGCATACTGAAGAGTTCAGGGGTCATCAGGTCCTGATCCAGAGGATCCTGCTGGCCATTGTGTGGGCCTCCTGTTTTTCCACAGCTGTTATGCATGTATTGTCCCCCGAAGAATATCCCAGGATACACTTTGTCAGCACGATAATTTCCATTACATGTGAAGCCTTATACTACCTTGGGCAGTCCATCCAGATGTATAAATTACCAGGAGCAAAAAAAGTCATCCACCATAGTAGATGCACCTGCTGTGGCCTGACTTTTGTCTGTGTAGTTTTCTATTTTGGATATGAAACATTAAAGGAATTATTCCATAATGATGAAGACTGGGACGAGATCCGTGAAATCCCCATCATAATCATCGAGTGGGTGATGCTTCTACTGATCCTGATAAACATCGTGACCTATTATTCCACCATGCAGAGGTTATTGTTGACCGTCTCCAGAAACAGCTGCACACTCTCTCTTAGAGTAAAAATTGATGACTTCGGGGTGTAGACCACCACGGGGGCCATCAAGTGGACTTCTGGGAGAGATACTGCACAGGACACGGAAAACATCTAAAGAAGAATAACTGGGGGACTACATATGGTGCCAGTAATAATGACACAATAATATGAGCTGGTGATATTACCTATACAAAAAAAAAATAAAAAAAAATTATAAAAAAATATTGGTGTGTGAAGTGTAATACCTAGTTAGAAAAACAGAATCAAATTCATCATTATAACCCCCCTCTGCATTACCCTGTTTATTATTTTTCAAGCAAGCACTTTGTTCTAATTCGTCCACTCTCTGGCGTGCTCCTTGTATAAGGGGTTTGGGATACCCTTTTTGTTTAAAACGATCCTCCAGGTTCTCTAGTTGTTGTAGGTATTTTTGTGTGGAAGAACAATTCCTTCGGATTCTTTTCATTTGACCGAATGGAATGTTCTTCTTCCATTATTTAAGATGGCAACTGTTAAAGTCGAGGTATCTGTTTGCATTCACCTCCTTAAAATAGTTGGCAGTATGCGAACAGCCATCCTGAATATAGATATTTAAATCCAGGAACTCACATTTTTTGGGGGACTGATGCAGCGCTGCCTTTGGCAATTTCTGGCTCTGCTATAGCGCTTTTTTTGAGGGGGCGTGTCGGCTGCCCCTTCATCTGGCGGTCAACCTGCGCCGCCGGGACGCAGCGCCGCCGGGACCGCCTGGAGGACGTCGCTCGCAACGGGACCACTCGGGACACCGCATGGTCGGGTAAGTGATGCCGGGGGATGGGTAAGGGACACTTAGCAGAGCGGTGTGTGTCCCGATCCCCGTGATCGGGACTTACACACCGCGCTGCTAAATATTCTGATAGCGAAACGCTGCTATTAGCTAGTCAGAGTTGACCAGCTGATAGCAGCGATCGCTGGGGGGGGGGGGGTGGGGGATGAAACCCCCCGTGGTCGCATGGTAAGATGGCTGGCTATCAGTGATAGCCACCATCTTACCGGGCGCTGCGGGATGCCGCGAGTAGCGGCAAAAATGTTCATGACGTACCTGTATGTCATGGGTCGGGAACACCTTGCCACCCATGACGTACAGGTATGTCATAGGTCGGGAAGGGGTTAATGGTATAGAGAACTGTGTCTAGTGCATTAACTCTGATTTTTTGCCCATTGAAACCAGTAGGCCCATTGTGGTCTATGGGGAAAGCTGCTGAGTTGCCCATAGCAACCAATCAGATCGCTTCTTTCATTTTTGAAAAAGTCTCTGAAAAATGAAGGAAGTAATCTGATTGGTTGCTATGGGCAACTCAGAAACTTTTCCAGGAAAATATGCTGAGTTGCCCATAGCAACCAATCAGATCGCTTCTTTCATTTTGCAAAGGCATTGTGAAAAATGAAAGAAGCAATCTGGTTGCTATGGGCAACTGCACAACTCTTCCTCTACACTGGTCTTAATGAATCTCCCCCATAGAGGGAGATTTATCAAAACCTGCCCAGAGGAAAAGTTTCTGAGTTGCCCATAGCAACCAATCAGATCGCTTCTTTCATTTTTGAAAAAGCCTCTGAAAATGAAGGATATTTTTGAGATTTTGGAAGCTGGGATACTCACTACACCCATGCATATCTAGATAATTAAGTATGGGGGGAACTTAAATTTATTTTTTAAATCACATGGAGTTTTGACTTTACTTCATTATGGTCGAATAAAGCACTTAAAGAGTTCCTTAAAATTAAAGATTCACTCTTTTGGATGAAAAGGGGCTTATTTATGTAAATCAATTATACGCTTTAGGTCAAATAAAGTCGTTTGAAGAGATAGCCCATAAGTGTGTGGGGGGAAGACAATCACAAACATTGTTTTTTACAAATAAGTAACACAGATCATAAAGCAATAAAAGGAGAGATTGGAGATTTCAGGGATTCTATATATAAGAAAAGTTTAATTAGACTATTTCCTTATGCAAAGTTGCTGTCTGGGCATGCTGGGAGTTGTGGTTCTGCAGCGGTTGGGGGTTCACAGCTTGAAGACCACTGCTATAGAGGGTGCAAATGTATCTGAGCCCTGGAACTCAAATAATGTGAAATATGAGATGATCAAAATGGAGCCCCTGCACTAATTACTTGGGTTCTGAGGTCTGTAAGGTCCATAGTAAAAACATCAGGTTCTGTCTATAGCAGATACTAAATCATGGCAGCTCAAAGAAACAAGCAGTCATTCTGACATGTCACATGTGATGTCATAGACAGCTGGAGGCCTGACATCCCACTGACAGCCGCCCGAGCCTTCAGTCTGTTCCAGTGCGATTAGTGAGAATAGTGAGATTAGCGTCTTCTTTTTCTACTTGTCTGAAATGGAGCTAAAAGGACTGGGGTTCGTCCCCCTCCTGTTGGCGTTTTGGTGTGCGGCCTGGCTTGCCACCAGCTACATCATGACGGTCGTCCTCGGCCATGCAGCCTCGCCACTGATGAGCATCAGGTAAGATAAACAAGCAAATGATTCTTATTTCATGGGTTGGGAGTGAGGAAATATCCATAATAACATTGGTTTCTTTTCCTTCACAGTGACGTGGGAAATGTCTTTCCCGAAAGCATATTATTCAGAATTGGATTTATAGGGACGTCCATTGGCACTTTGGTACTAACCTTTCTTATTTATAAGTATATGGTTATGCATACTGAAGAGTTCAGGGGTCATCAGGTCCTGATCCAGAGGATCCTGCTGGCCATTGTGTGGGCCTCCTGTTTTTCCACAGCTGTTATGCATGTATTGTCCCCCGAAGAATATCCCAGGATACACTTTGTCAGCACGATAATTTCCATTACATGTGAAGCCTTATACTACCTTGGGCAGTCCATCCAGATGTATAAATTACCAGGAGCAAAAAAAGTCATCCACCATAGTAGATGCACCTGCTGTGGCCTGACTTTTGTCTGTGTAGTTTTCTATTTTGGATATGAAACATTAAAGGAATTATTCCATAATGATGAAGACTGGGACGAGATCCGTGAAATCCCCATCATAATCATCGAGTGGGTGATGCTTCTACTGATCCTGATAAACATCGTGACCTATTATTCCACCATGCAGAGGTTATTGTTGACCGTCTCCAGAAACAGCTGCACACTCTCTCTTAGAGTAAAAATTGATGACTTCGGGGTGTAGACCACCACGGGGGCCATCAAGTGGACTTCTGGGAGAGATACTGCACAGGACACGGAAAACATCTAAAGAAGAATAACTGGGGGACTACATATGGTGCCAGTAATCATGACACAATAATATGAGCTGGTGATATTACCTATACAAAAAAAAAATAAAAAAAAATTATAAAAAAATATTGGTGTGTGAAGTGTAATACCTAGTTAGAAAAACAGAATCAAATTCATCATTATAACCCCCCTCTGCATTACCCTGTTTATTATTTTTCAAGCAAGCACTTTGTTCTAATTCGTCCACTCTCTGGCGTGCTCCTTGTATAAGGGGTTTGGGATACCCTTTTTGTTTAAAACGATCCTCCAGGTTCTCTAGTTGTTGTAGGTATTTTTGTGTGGAAGAACAATTCCTTCGGATTCTTTTCATTTGACCTAATGGAATGTTCTTCTTCCATTATTTAAGATGGCAACTGTTAAAGTCGAGGTATCTGTTTGCATTCACCTCCTTAAAATAGTTGGCAGTATGCGAACAGCCATCCTGAATATAGATATTTAAATCCAGGAACTCACATTTTTTGGGGGACTGATGCAGCGCTGCCTTTGGCAATTTCTGGCTCTGCTATAGCGCTTTTTTTGAGGGGGCGTGTCGGCTGCCCCTTCATCTGGCGGTCAACCTGCGCTATCTGGCCAGCGAGCCAGGGCCCCGTACAGGAGATCACGGGGCCCCCCAGCGGTCGGACCCCCGCAATCTGAAACTTATCCCCTATCCTTGGGACAGGGCCGGACTGGGGATGAAATCCAGCCCTGGAAATTACTGTATACCAGCCCCACAGCATTGTGTCATTGTGCCGGCAAACAGCCACCGAGCACAGGCGTATCACTTTGCGTGGCTATACATATATATATATATCACAGAAGGAATACACCAGTACTTTGCCAAATTTTTCAATAAAGTGGTGTCAGCGACCAAGACCTGATCATAGTCCACCACAAATTCAAAAAGTAAAATGGCACAACACTCCCTTATAATCAGGGCCGGTTTTAGGCTTAGCATGGCCTTAGGCAAAATCAAAAGTGGGGCCCCAAAAGTCATAGTAGTGCACTAACTAGATTTGAACAATTTTGGTCACTTCAAATACTATAAAAAAAATATCTAAAAAGCTATTGAAAAGTCCCATCAAAACAAAAATGGTACCGATAAAAACTACAAATCACAGCGCAAAAAATTACCCTCACATCCCCATATACAGAAAAATAAGAGTTATAGGGATCAAAATAGTACAATTTTATATTTTTGTATAGTTCCCCCCACATTAGGTAAAGAGTATAGCTCCCCCACATTAGGTGTGCAGTATAGTTCCCCCACATTAGGTGCAGTATAGTTCCCCCACATTAGGTGCAGTATAGTCCCCCTCATTAGGTGCAGTATAGTTCTCCCCACATTAGGTGCAGTATAGTTCCCCCACTTCAGGTGCAGTATAGTTCTCCCCACATTAGGTGCAGTATAGTTCCCCCACATTAGGTGCAGTATAGTCCCCCACATTAGGTGCAGTATAGTCCCCCACATTAGGTGCAGTATAGTCCCCCACATTAGGTGCAGTATAGTCCCCCACATAAGGTGCAGTATAGTTCCCCCACTTCAGGTGCTGTATAGTTCCCCCACTTTAGGTGCAGTATAGTTCTAACCACATTAGGTACAGTATAGTTCCCCCACATTAGGTGCAGTATAGTCCGCCACATTAGGTGCAGTATAGTTCTCCCCACATTAGGTGCAGTATAGTTCTCCCCACATTAGGTGCAGTATAGTTCTCCCCACATTAGGTGCAGTATAGTTCCCCCACATTAGGTGCAGTATAGTTCTCCCCACATTAGGTGCAGTATAGCTCTCCACATTAGGTGCAGTATAGTTCCCCACATTAAGTGCAGTATAGTTCCCCACATTAGGTGCAGTATAGTTCTCCCCACATTAGGTGCAGTATAGTTCCCCCACTTCACGTGCAGTATAGTTCTCCCCACATTAGATACAGTATAGTTCCCCCACATTAGGTGCAGTATAGTTCTCCCCACATTAGGTGCAGTATAGTTCTCCCCACATTAGGTGCAGTATAGTTCTCCCCACATTAGGTGCAGTATAGTTCTCCCCACATTAGGTGCAGTATAGTTCTCCCCACATTAGGTGCAGTATAGTTCTCCCCACATTAGGTGCAGTATAGTTCTCCCCACACTAGGTGCAGTATAGCTCTCCACATTAGGTGCAGTATAGCTCTCCACATTAGGTGCAGTACAGTTCCCTGCACATTAGGTGCAGTATAGCTCTCCACATTAGGCTGGCATTATAGTTCCCCCACATTAGGTGCAGTATATAATCCCCCCCCCCTCATTAGGTGCAGTATAGTTCCCGCACATTAGATGCAGTATAGTTCACCACATTAGGTACAGTATAGCTCTCCACATTAGGTGCAGTACAGTTCCCTCCACATTAGGTGCAGTATAGCTCCCCACATTAGGTTGGCAGTATAGTTCCCCCACATTAGGTGCAGTATATAGTCCCCCCTCATTAGGTGCAGTATAGTTCCCCCACATTAGGTGCAGTGTAGTTCCCCACATTAGGTGCAGTATAGTTCCCCACATTAGGTGCAGTATAGTTCCCCCACATTAGGTGCAGTATAGCTCTTCACATTAGTTGCAGTATAGTTCTCCCCACATTAGGTGCAGTATAGTCCCCCACATTGGGTGCAGTACAGTCCCCCACATTAGGTGCAGTATAGTTCCCCCACATTAGGTTGGCTGTATAGTTCCCCCACTTCAGGTGCAGTATAGTTCTCCCCATATTAGGTACAGTATAGTTCCCCCACATTAGGTGCAGTATAGTTCTCCCCACATTAGGTGCAGTATAGTCCCCCACATTAGGTGCAGTATAGTTCTCCCCACATTAGGTGCAGTATAGTTCTCCCCACATTAGGTGCAGTATAGTTCTCCCCACATTAGGTGCAGTATAGTTCTCCACATTAGGTGCAGTATAGTTCTCCACATTAGTTGCAGTATAGCTCTCCACATTAGGTGCAGTACAGTTCCCTCCACATTAGGTGCAGTATAGATCCCCACATTAGGTTGGCAGTATAGTTCCCCCACATTAGGTGCAATATATAGTCCTCCCCCCCCCCCTCATTAGGTACAGTATAGCTCCCCACATTAGGTTGACAGTATAGTTCCCCCACATTAGGTGCAGTATATAGTCCCCCCCCCCCTCATTAGGTGCAGTATAGTGCCCCCACATTAGGTGCAGTATAGTTCCCCACATTAGGTACAGTATAGCTCTCCACATTAGGTGCAGTACAGTTCCCTGCACATTAGGTGCAGTATAGCTCTCCACATTAGGCTGGCATTATAGTTCCCCCACATTAGGTGCAGTATATAATCCCCACCCCCCCCTCATTAGGTGCAGTATAGTTCCCGCACATTAGATGCAGTATAGTTCACCACATTAGGTACAGTATAGCTCTCCACATTAGGTGCAGTACAGTTCCCTCCACATTAGGTGCAGTATAGCTCCCCACATTAGGTTGGCAGTATAGTTCCCCCACATTAGGTGCAGTATATAGTCCCCCCTCATTAGGTGCAGTATAGTTCCCCCACATTAGGTGCAGTGTAGTTCCCCACATTAGGTGCAGTATAGTTCCCCCACATTAGGTGCAGTATAGCTCTTCACATTAGGTGCAGTATAGTTCTCCCCACATTAGGTGCAGTATAGTCCCCCACATTGGGTGCAGTACAGTCCCCCACATTAGGTGCAGTATAGTTCCCCCACATTAGGTTGGCTGTATAGTTCCCCCACTTCAGGTGCAGTATAGTTCTCCCCATATTAGGTACAGTATAGTTCCCCCACATTAGGTGCAGTATAGTTCTCCCCACATTAGGTGCAGTATAGTCCCCCACATTAGGTGCAGTATAGTTCTCCCCACATTAGGTGCAGTATAGTTCTCCCCACATTAGGTGCAGTATAGTTCTCCCCACATTAGGTGCAGTATAGTTCTCCCCACATTAGGTGCAGTATAGTTCTCCACATTAGGTGCAGTATAGTTCTCCACATTAGTTGCAGTATAGCTCTCCACATTAGGTGCAGTACAGTTCCCTCCACATTAGGTGCAGTATAGATCCCCACATTAGGTTGGCAGTATAGTTCCCCCACATTAGGTGCAATATATAGTCCTCCCCCCCCCCTCATTAGGTACAGTATAGCTCCCCACATTAGGTTGACAGTATAGTTCCCCCACATTAGGTGAGGTATATAGTCCCCCCCCCCCCTCATTAGGTGCAGTATAGTGCCCCCACATTAGGTGCAGTATAGTTCCCCACATTAGGTACAGTATAGCTCTCCACATTAGGTGCAGTACAGTTCCCTCCACATTAGGTGCAGTATAGCTCCCCACATTAGGTTGGCAGTATAGTTCCCCCACATTAGGTGCAGTATATAATCCCCCCCTCATTAGGTGCAGTATAGTTCCCCCACATTAGGTGCAGTATAGTTCCTCACATTAGGTGCAGTATAGTTCCCCCACATTAGGTGCAGTATAGTTCTCCCCATATTAGGTGCAGTATAGTTCCCTCCACATTAGGTGCAGTATAGTTCTCCCCACATTAGGTGCAGTATAGTTCTCCCCACATTAGGTGCAGTATAGTTCCCCCACATTAGGTGCAGTGTAGTCCCACACATTGGTGCAGTATAGTTCTCCCCACATTAGGTGCAGTATAGTTCTCCCCACATTAGGTGCAGTATAGTTCCCCCACATTAGGTGCAGTATAGTTCCCCACATTAGGTGCAGTATAGTTCCCCACATTAGGTGCAGTATAGTTCTCCCCACATTAGGTGCAGTATAGTTCCCTCCACATTAGGTGCAGTATAGTTCTCCCCACATTAGGTGCAGTATAGTTCCCCCACATTAGGTGCAGTATAGATCCCCCACATTAGGTGCAGTATAGTTCTCCCCACATTGGTGCAGTATAGTTCCCCACATTAGGTGCAGTATAGTTCCCTCCACATTAGGTGCAGTATAGTTCTCCCCACATTAGGTGCAGTATAGTCCCCCACATTAGGTGCAGTATAGTTCCCCACATTAGGTGCAGTATAGATCCCCCACATTAGGTGCAGTATAGTTCTCCCCACATTGGTGCAGTATAGTTCCCCACATTAGGTGCAGTATAGTTCCCTCCACATTAGGTGCAGTATAGTTCCCCCACATTAGGTGCAGTATAGTTCCCTCCACATTAGGTGCAGTATAGTTCCCCCACATTAGGTGCAGTATAGTTCCCCCACATTAGGTGCAGTATAGTTCCCCACATTAGGTGCAGTATAGTTCCCCACATTAGGTGCAGTATAGTTCCCTCCACATTAGGTGCAGTATAGTTCCCTCCACATTAGGTGCAGTATAGTTCTCCCCACATTAGGTGCAGTATAGTTCTCCCCACATTAGGTGCAGTATAGTTCCCCCACATTAGGTGCAGTATAGTTCCCCACATTAGGTGCAGTATAGTTCCCCACATTAGGTGCAGTATAGTTCTCCCCACATTAGGTGCAGTATAGTTCTCCCCACATTAGGTGCAGTATAGTTCTCCCCACATTAGGTGCAGTATAGTTCCCCACATTAGGTGCAGTATAGTTCCCCACATTAGGTGCAGTATAGTTCCTCACATTAGGTGCAGTATAGTTCCCCCACATTAGGTGCAGTATAGTTCTCCCCACATTAGGTGCAGTATAGTTCCCTCCACATTAGGTGCAGTATAGTTCTCCCCACATTAGGTGCAGTATAGTTCCCTCCACATTAGGTGCAGTATAGTTCTCCCCACATTAGGTGCAGTATAGTTCCCCCACATTAGGTGCAGTATAGTTCCCCCACATTAGGTGCAGTATAGTTCCCCACATTAGGTGCAGTATAGTTCCCCACATTAGGTGCAGTATAGTTCCCCCCACATTAGGTGCAGTATAGTTCCCCCCACATTAGGTGCAGTATAGTTCCCCCCACATTAGGTGCAGTATAGTTCCCCCACATTAGGTGCAGTATAGTTCCCCCACATTAGGTGCAGTATAGTTCCCCCACATTAGGTGCAGTATAGTTCCCCACATTAGGTGCAGTATAGTCCCACACATTGGTGCAGTATAGTCCCCAGGCCCGTCGCTACCGGACCGGCAAACCAAGCAATTGCTTGGGGCCCCGAGCTGGCTGGGGGGCCCCGAGCAGAGCCGGTGCTTGCCCGTCCTGTAGCGACGGGACACTTCGGGGGGCCCGCACATTTCACCAAAATTACATTTTTGATGGGCGCGGGCCCCTTAAGAAACAAAGCAGGGCCGGCAGGTCAGGGGATGATTGGAGTAGAGACGTCACGTGCCCCGCGCAGGCACGCACGTTTACGCCAATCACCTGACCTGTCCCTGCTTGCGTCCCCGCGGGAACCTCCAGCATCCTCCGTGCAGTGACAGGAGCAGCAGCAGACTCCCGCCTCTGCAACGATCCCCGGCAGGGTAAGTAAACTGGCGCGGGGGACCCGGGGGATTGTATGGTTGTCAGGGGACTGCAATGGTGATGAGAGGTGTTTGTGTGTGTGTGTGGGGGGGGGGGGGGGGGGTCATGAGAGATGCAGGAGGGGTGTTATGGGGGTCATGAGAGATGCAGGAGGGGTGTTATGGGGATCATGAGAGATGCAGGGGGGTGTTATGGGGATCATGAGAGATGCAGGAGGGGTGTTATGGGGGTCATGAGAGATGCAGGAGGTGTTATGGGGATCATGAGAGATGCAGGGGGGTGTTATGGGGGTCATGAGAGATGCAGGGGGTGTTATGGGGGTCATGAGAGATGCAGGGGGTGTTATGGGGGTCATGAGAGATGCAGGAGGTGTTATGGGGGTCATGAGAGATGCAGGGGGTGTTATGGGGGTCATGATAGATATAGGGAGTGTTATGGGGGTCATGAGAGATGCAGGAGGTGTTATGGGGGTCATGAGAGATGCAGGGGGTGTTATGGGGGTCATGATAGATATAGGGAGTGTTATGGGGATCATGAGAGATGCAGGGGGGTGTTATGGGGATCATGAGAGATGCAGGAGGGGTGTTATGGGGATCATGAGAGATGCAGGAGGGGTGTTATGGGGGTCATGAGAGATGCAGTGGGGTGTTATGGGGGTCATGAGAGATGCAGGAGGGGTGTTATGGGGGTCATGAGAGATGCAGGGGGGTGTTATGGGGATCATGAGAGATGCAGGGGGGGTGTTATGGGGGTCATGAGAGATGCAGGAGGGGTGTTATGGGGTCATGAGAGATGCAGTGGGGTGTTATGGGGGTCATGAGAGATGCAGGGGTGGTGTTATGGGGGTCATGATAGATATAGGGAGTGTTATGGGGATCGTGAGAGATGAAGGGGGGGTGTTATGGGGGTCATGAGAGATGCAGGGGGTGTTATGGGGGTCATGAGAGATGCAGGAGGGGTGTTATGGGGGTCATGAGAGATGCAGGAGGGGTGTTATGGGGATCATGAGAGATGCAGGAGGGGTGTTATGGGGGTCATGAGAGATGCAGGGGGTGTTATGGGGGTCATGAGAGATGCAGGGGGTGTTATGGGGGTCATGAGAGATGCAGGGGGTGTTATGGGGGTCATGAGAGATGCAGGGGGTGTTATGGGGGTCATGAGAGATGCAGGAGGGGTGTTATGGGGGTCATGAGAGATGCAGGAGGGGTGTTATGGGGGTCGTGAGAGATGCAGGAGGGGTGTTATGGGGATCGTGAGAGATGCAGGGGGTGTTATGGGGGTCATGAGAGATGCAGGAGGGGTGTTATGGGGGTCATGAGAGATGCAGGAGGGGTGTTATGGGGGTCATGAGAGATGCAGGAGGGGTGTTATGGGGTTCATGAGAGATGCAGGGGGGTGTTATGGGGGTCATGAGAGATGCAGGGGGTGTTATGGGGGTCATGAGAGATGCAGGGGGTGTTATGGGGGTCATGAGAGATGCAGGGGGTGTTATGGGGATCATGAGAGATGCAGTGGGGGTGTTATGGGGGTCATGAGAGATGCAGGGGGTGTTATGGGGGTCATGAGAGATGCAGGGGGGTGTTATGGGGGTCATGAGAGATGCAGGGGGTGTTATGGGGGTCATGAGAGATGCAGGGGAGTGTTATGGGGGTCATGAGAGATGCAGTGGGGTGTTATGGGGGTCATGAGAGATGCAGGGGGGTGTTATGGGGGTCATGAGAGATGCAGGGGGGTGTTATGGGGGGTCATGAGAGATGCAGGAGGGGTGTTATGGGGGTCATGAGAGATGCAGGGGGGTGTTATGGGGGTCATGAGAGGTGCCCCCCCCCCCTGCACCTCTCCTCATCCCCCCCCCCCCGGTTATAATAGTGATGAGGAGAGGTGGGGGGGGGGGGGAGTTATAGTAATAATGAGGAGAGGTATATGTATATATGATGTGTATGCATGTGTGGCAGTATTGTATTCAGTGGATGCAGTGTGGAGCAGCATTATATTCAGGGTACAGGGTGTGGCAGCATTATATTCAGGGGTACAGTGTGTGGCAGTATTATATTCAGGGGTACAGTGTGTGGAAGCATTATATTCAGGGTACAGTGTGTGGCAGTATTATTTTCAGGGTACAGTGTGTGGCAGTATTATTTTCAGGGTACAGTGTGTGGCAGTATTATTTTCAGGGTACAGTGTGTGGAAGCATTATATTCAGTGGATACAGTGTGGAGCAGCATTATATTCAGGGTACAGTGTGTGGCAGCATTATATTCAGGGTACAGTGTGTGGCAGAATTATAGTCAGGGTACAGTGTGTGGCAGCATTATAGTCAGGGTACAGTGTGAGGCAGCATTATATTCAGGGTACAGTGTGTGGAAGCATTATATTCAAGGTACAGTGTGAGGCAGCATTATCTTCAGGGTACAGTGTGGGGCAGTATATTATTTAGAGTACACTTTCTGGCAAGGTTATAATGATTACTGTCTTCATGCAGAGGATGAGGATCTGCTGACAGTGAGGAGCCAATGATGCCTGGATGTCAGACTCTGCAGAGAAGATGGAGCTGGAGGAAGACCTGGTCTCTGGACCAGATGAAGAAGAAAAGATAACAGAGAAGATATCACTCAAGTCAGAAGACGTCACTCAGGTCACTATCATTGTGTATTCTCCTGACTGTCCCATCAGAGCTGTAGTCACTTGTAAGTTCTGCAGTGATGATGGGTAAAACTGTGTCCAATCTGTGGCTCTTCAGCTGTTACAAAACTACAACTCCCATTGCCAGAGGCTCTCCAGAATGATGGGAGTTTTAGCTTTCCAACAGCTGGAGAACCATTTTAACCGAGGTGATCGGTGGAGGTCTCAGCAGTCAAACCCCCACCAAAAAAATGGCCCGGGAGGGGGGGGGGGGTCTGGACAGCGGGTATGGGTAGGGAACACTGCTGCACCTAATGTGGGGGGAAGACTGCCTACCTAATGTGGGGGGAAGACTGCCTACCTAATGTAGGGGGAACACTGCTGCACCTAATGTGCGTCGTATTGACGTTCGCTCACGTTGCGCTCCCAGAATTCAAGGGTCGGCGTTACTATGGAGGGGGGGGGCCTCCATGTCCATTTTGCTTGGGGCCCCCAAATTCCTTCAAACGGCCCTGATAGTCCCCCACATTAGGTGCAGTATAGTTCCCCACATTAGGTGCAGTATAGTCCCACACATTGGTGCAGTATAGTCCCCCACATTAGGAGCAGTATAGCTCTCCACATTAGGTGCAGTATAGCTCTCCACATTAGGTGCAGTATAGCTCTCCACATTAGGTGCAGTATAGTTCTCCACATTAGGTGCAGTATAGTTCTCCACATTAGGTGCAGTATAGTTCCCCCACATTAGGTTGGCAGTATAGTTCCCCCACATTAGGTTGGCAGTATAGTTCCCCCACATTAGGTTGGCAGTATAGTTCCCCCACATTAGGTTGGCAGTATAGTTCCCCACATTAGGTGCAGTATAATTCCCCACATTAGGTGCAGTATACAGTAGTTCCCCCACATGAGGTGCAGTATAATTCCCCACATTAGGTGCAGTATACAGTAGTTCCCCCACATTAGGTGCAGTATACAGTAGTTCCCCCACATTAGTTGCAGTATACAGTAGTTCCCCCGCATTAGGTGCAGTATAATTCCCCCCATTAGGTGCAGTATACAGTAGTTCCCCACATTAGGTGCAGTATACAGTAGTTCTCCCACATTAGGTGCAGTATACAGTAGTTCCCCCACATTAGGTGCAGTGTAGTTCCCCCACATTAGGTGCAGTATAGTTCCCCACATTAGGTGCAGTATAGTTCCCCCACATTAGGTGCAGTATAGTTCCCCACATTAGGTGCAGTATAGTTCCCCCACATTAGGTGCAGTGTAGTTCCCCCACATTAGGTGCAGTGTAGTTCCCCCACATTAGGTGCAGTGTAGTTCCCCCACATTAGGTGCAGTATAGTTCCCCCACATTAGGTGCAGTATAGCTCTCCACATTAGGTGCAGTATAGTTCTCGACATTAGGTGCAGTATAGTTCTCCACATTAGGTGCACTATAGTTCCCCCACATTAGGTTGGCAGTATAGTTCCCCCACATTAGGTTGGCAGTATAGTTCCCCACATTAGGTGCAGAATAGTTCCCCACATTAGGTGCAGTATAGTCCCTCCACATTAGGTGCAGTATACAGTAGTTCCCCACATTAGGTGCAGTATACAGTAGTTCCCCACATTAGGTGCAGTATACAGTAGTTCCCCACATTTGGTGCAGTATACAGTAGTTCCCCACATTAGGTGCAGTATACAGTAGTCCCCCCACATTAGGTGCAGTATACAGTAATCCCCCCACATTAGGTGCAGTATACAGTAATCCCCCCACATTAGGTGCAGTATACAGTAGTCCCCCCACATTAGGTGCAGTATACAGTAGTTCCCCACATTAGGTGCAGTATACAGAAGTTCCCCCACATTAGGTGCAGTATACAGTAGTTCCCCCACATTAGGTGCAGTATAATTCCCCACATTAGGTGCAGTATACAGTAGTTCCCCCACATTAGGTGCAGTATACAGTAGTTCCCCCACATTAGGTGCAGTATACAGTAATTCCCCCGCATTAGGTGCAGTATAATTCCCCCCATTAGGTGCAGTATACAGTAGTTCACCACATTAGGTGCAGTATACAGTAGTTCCCCCACATTAGGTGCAGTATACAGTAGTTCCCCCACATTAGGTGCAGTATAGTTCCCCACATTAGGTACAGTATAGTTCCCCCACATAAGGTGCAGTATAGTTCCCCCACATTAGGTGCAGTGTAGTTCCCCCACATTAGGTGCAGTGTAGTTCCCCCACATTAGGTGCAGTGTAGTTCCCCCACATTAGGTGCAGTGTAGTTCCCCCACATTAGGTGCAGTGTAGTTCCCCCACATTAGGTGCAGTGTAGTTCCCCCACATTAGGTGCAGTGTAGTTCCCCCACATTAGGTGCAGTGTAGTTCCCCCACATTAGGTGCAGTGTAGTTCCCCCACATTAGGTGCAGTGTAGTTCCCCCACATTAGGTGCAGTGTAGTTCCCCCACATTAGGTGCAGTGTAGTTCCCCCACATTAGGTGCAGTGTAGTTCCCCCACATTAGGTGCAGTGTAGTTCCCCCACATTAGGTGCAGTGTAGTTCCCCCACATTAGGTGCAGTGTAGTTCCCCCACATTAGGTGCAGTGTAGTTCCCCCACATTAGGTGCAGTGTAGTTCCCCCACATTAGGTGCAGTGTAGTTCCCCCACATTAGGTGCAGTGTAGTTCCCCCACATTAGGTGCAGTGTAGTTCCCCCACATTAGGTGCAGTGTAGTTCCCCCACATTAGGTGCAGTGTAGTTCCCCCACATTAGGTGCAGTGTAGTTCCCCCACATTAGGTGCAGTGTAGTTCCCCCACATTAGGTGCAGTGTAGTTCCCCCACATTAGGTGCAGTGTAGTTCCCCCACATTAGGTGCAGTGTAGTTCCCCCACATTAGGTGCAGTGTAGTTCCCCCACATTAGGTGCAGTGTAGTTCCCCCACATTAGGTGCAGTGTAGTTCCCCCACATTAGGTGCAGTGTAGTTCCCCCACATTAGGTGCAGTGTAGTTCCCCCACATTAGGTGCAGTGTAGTTCCCCCACATTAGGTGCAGTGTAGTTCCCCCACATTAGGTGCAGTGTAGTTCCCCCACATTAGGTGCAGTGTAGTTCCCCCACATTAGGTGCAGTGTAGTTCCCCCACATTAGGTGCAGTGTAGTTCCCCCACATTAGGTGCAGTGTAGTTCCCCCACATTAGGTGCAGTGTAGTTCCCCCACATTAGGTGCAGTGTAGTTCCCCCACATTAGGTGCAGTGTAGTTCCCCCACATTAGGTGCAGTGTAGTTCCCCCACATTAGGTGCAGTGTAGTTCCCCCACATTAGGTGCAGTGTAGTTCCCCCACATTAGGTGCAGTGTAGTTCCCCCACATTAGGTGCAGTGTAGTTCCCCCACATTAGGTGCAGTGTAGTTCCCCCACATTAGGTGCAGTGTAGTTCCCCCACATTAGGTGCAGTGTAGTTCCCCCACATTAGGTGCAGTGTAGTTCCCCCACATTAG
The DNA here is from genome assembly GCF_029499605.1 of Hyla sarda. Classification (NCBI taxonomy): domain Eukaryota; kingdom Metazoa; phylum Chordata; class Amphibia; order Anura; family Hylidae; genus Hyla; species Hyla sarda. The sequence goes on from NW_026607603.1 coordinate 114,682, forward strand.
GTGCAGTGTAGTTCCCCCACATTAGGTGCAGTGTAGTTCCCCCACATTAGGTGCAGTATAGTTCCCCCACATTAGGTGCAGTATAGTTCCCCCACATTAGGTGCAGTATAGTTCCCCCACATTAGGTGCAGTATAATTCCCCACATTAGGTTGGCAGTATAGATTCCCCACATTAGGTTGGCAGTATAGTTCCCCCACATTAGGTCGGCAGTATAGTTCCCCCACATTAGGTCGGCAGTATAGTCTCCCACATTAGGTGCAGTATACAGTAGTCCCTCCACATTAGGTGCAGTATACAGTAGTCCCTCCACATTAGGTGCAGTATACAGTAGTTTCCCACATTAGGTGCAGTATACAATAGTTCCCCACATTAGGTGCAGTATACAGTAGTCCCCCCACATTAGGTGCAGTATACAGTAGTCCCCCCCCACATTAGGTGCAGTATACAGTAGTCCCCCCCCACATTAGGTGCAGTATACAGTAGTCCCCCCCCACATTAGGTGCAGTATACAGTAGTTCCCCACATTAGGTGAAGTACAGTAGTTTCCCCACATTAGGTGCAGTATACAGTAGTTGCCCCACATTAGGTGCAGTATACAGTAGTCCTCCCACATTAGGTGCAGTATACAGTAGTTCCCCACATTAGGTGCAGTATACAGTAGTTCCCCACATTAGGTGAAGTACAGTAGTTTCCCCACATTAGGTGCAGTATACAGTAGTTCCCCCACATTAGGTGCAGTATAGTTCCCCCACATTAGGTGCAGTATAGTTCCCTCACATTAGGTGCAGTATAATTCCCCACATTAGGTGCAGTATAGTTCCCCCACATTAGGTGCAGTATAATTCCCCACATTAGGTTCAGTATAGTTCCCCCACATTAGGTGCACTATAATTCCACCACATTTGGTGCAGTATAGATCCCCACATTAAGTGACTGCACTTAATGTGGGGGAACTATACTGCACCAAATGTGGTGGAATTATAGTGCAACTAATGTTCCCCTACAGACATACAGCCTTCAGCCATATACAATGTATGGCTGGAGGCTGTATGCCTGTTTACTGCCCCACTTGAGTATTCCGACCACCGCTCCTGGATCACGATCTACTGCTATGGCCTATGGGCCATCCCGGTCACGATCTACTGCTATGGCCTATGGGCCATCCCGGGAGCAGCGGTCGGAACACTGAAGATGACCGCAGGTCACTTACCATACCCGCACGTCCTCCTCACAGCTGCGCTCTGCTGTACTGTTGCTATGGGCGCACGCACGTGACGTCAGTGCCGTCACTGCGTGCGCTTCCTCCCAACGGCCCCAGCGTTTTTAAAGTTAACGCGGGGCCGCTATGAAGTAAACGGGGCATCCTTGTGGCCTGAAAAGATTTTTCGGGACACAGGGATGTCCCGAATGTGACGGGGCCCCCCTGCGGGCACGGGGCCCGGAGCTGATCACTGTTTTAAAGTTGCCCCCCTGCTAATCTTTAACAAGAAGCCAACGCTGCGGCCACTTTAAAACAGTTGCCCCCCCCCCCTACTGAGCAGACGGCAGGACCCCTGGGGGATGGGGGCCCTAGGCAATTGCCTGGTTTGCCCCGCCATAACACCGGCCCTGCTTATAATGAAAAATGGCAGCAATGTTTTAAAAAGGCTATATGTGAAAATCCGGTATATTGATAGCAATATTAACAATAATGCCAGTATACAAGGAGAAAAATTATCACCATACATATTACCATGATACTGTTACTGACCAAATCCTGTATGTTGAGAGTAATATTACCAATAATACCAGTATACAAGGAGGAATATTATCCCCATACATATTACCATCATACTGTTACTAGCCAAATCCTGTATACTGAAACCAATATTACCAGTATACAAGGAGGAATATTATGCCCATACATATTACCGTCATACTGTTACTGACCAAATCCTGTGAATTGACATTGAAATTATCAATATCACTATACAAGGGACAAGTAATATCGCCACATCATGACCAGTATCACCGCAGAATGACTAATATCCCCGCACTGCTACTGAAAAAAATCCACTAGGCAAAGACCAAGGTTAACTCCATACAGTGATCATATACAGATAGATACCAACACTACAAAGGTGCCCCCCTTCCCTCTCCCCTTCTTAGCTAAGTAAATGTTCAGCCTTAATATATTAGGTAGGTAGGCAGGCTTCTTCCCACTTCTACCTCCATTCCACATTAGGCTGTATTCACCCCACGATTGTTACATACGGGACCGGATCCGATAGGGATATGTGAAAACCAGGCACTCCCATATCTCAGCCGGACCCGGCCCCCATCTCATCTCATTTGAATGAGCCGACCGGAGTCAAATAGTGACTCCGGTCGGCTTATTTTTGCCCCATATCCGGTTTTGTGACCAGACTTAAAACCGTGGTATACTACAGTTTTAAGTACGGTCACAAATCTGGATACGGGGCAAAACTGAGCCGACTGGAGTCATTATCTGACTCCGGTCGGCTCCTTCAAACGAGATGTGGTCCGGGTCCGGCTGAGATACGGGAGCGCCTGGTTTTCACATCTCCCAGCCAGATCCGGTTTGTAACAATTGTGGTGTGAATGCAGCCTTAGCTAGATATATCTCTCTCCACCCAGGGCAGAACTGGGGCTAAAAACCAACCCTGAAAAAATGATCATACCAGCCCCACAGCATTGTGTCATTGTGGCAGCCGCCGGCAGCAGGGAAGGGACAGGGAAGCCTGACATTTGATTTGCCAGGCCTCCATAAGAAAGCTATGTTGTGGCAGAAATGTGGTATTAACGCTTGGGGAAGACAGTATAAAAAAACCCTCTCTTCCTTGCTCTTGCGCTACCGCCAGAATCACGAAATTCAGTTCCCAGTGTCCAGCGCTTCTGGGTTAGGTGACGTTACACAGCTGCTCATTCAGTTATGGGCCGAAGCAATGTCCAGCCTCAGCCTCTGATTGGATGGCTAGTTATATGACGTCACCTGACCCGGAAGTGCCAGATACCAGGAACACAATTCCAGTAGTAGTGCAGAAGCCAGGAATGTAACTGTATAGGGACTAGGGCTACAAACTGTGGACTGCTAGTTGTTCCAAAAATGGTCTGGGCATGCTGGGAGTTGTTTTGCTGGGAGTTTTAGTTAAGCAACAGCTGGAGGTCCACAGTTTGGAGACCATTGGCATAGGGAGAGATGCGTCACCCGCCCCGCTGGGACCAGCCCCAGGGACTCATTTCCGGGGTTTCAGCAGGATTTTCAATCTAAGATGACTCTGAATGACCGAGTGTCTCAGTGTTTTTCCTGGTGTCCTGGGATCGTGATGTCTGCACCAGTTTTATGCTGCCCGATGTTTAGGCAGAATAACTGATAAAACATTCCCCTTAACTGTAGTTATATATAAAACAATATTTATTATTTTTCATTAACTAACAACTTAAATTGCAATAAAAGAAAACCAAAGTGCCCTCTCTTACAAAGTAGTAACAGCAGGTCTTCTCAGTGGCGTCTCTAGGGGGGGGGGGCAGAGGGGGCCACGGCCCCCCCTACATCATGATTGGCCCCCCCTAGCAGCAGTAGGTCACTAGCAGCTCTCATGGCTATCAGGGGGTACAGCTAGTTCACCAGTAAGGGGCCCGAGCCCCCGCCCCCCCGGAGCCATCTTTTTTATATAAACCTTCAGCCTGTAGAGGAGTGTACAGAGCGGTTTAGAGGAGTGTACATGAGTGACAGATGGGTGTACATGGGTGACAGAGGGGTGTAGAGGAGTGTACATGGGTGACAGATGGGTGTACATGGGTGACAGAGGGGTATAGAGGAGTGTACATGGGTGACAGAGGGGTGTAGAGGAGTGTACATGGGTGACAGAGGGGTGTAGAGGAGTGTACATGGGTGACAGAGGGGTGTAGAGGAGTGTGCACCCTAAAGCACAAACTCATGCCGCACACGCGTGTGTGTGTTTATATAGATATATATATATATATATATATATATATATATATATATATATATAAATGTCGAAAAAAATGCAGCACTACTTTACCACAGTAGGCGGGTGCCAGCTCCTCAGGCTCGATCACAGCCAATTGATAACTTCAAAAATGGTGCGGCACTCCAAATATCCAAAAAATAACTATTTATTCCACATGTCAAACAGTGCGACGTTTCAGCCCCTCTTGCTTGCATGCACACATACATAAACAGACCTACACTCATATAAATATCAATACAAACAAAATGAAAAACTTTATTAAAACTTTTTTGGGGATTGGAGGCTTTTTTTTTAGATTGGAGGCTCCATTATACATACACTGTACAGCAATCATACCTCCATTATACATACACTGTACAGCAATCATACCTCCATTATACATACACTGTACAGCAATCATACCTCCATTATACATACACTGTACAGCAATCATACCTCCATTATACATACACTGTACAGCAATCATACATCCATTATAAATACACTGTGACTGTACAGCAATCATACATCCATTATACATACACTGTGACTGTACAGCAATCATACATTCAGTATACATACACTGTACAGCAATCATACCTCCATTATACATACACTGTACAGCAATCATACCTCCATTATACATACACTGTACAGAAATCATACATTCATTATACATACACTGTACAGCAATCATACATCCATTATACATACACTGTACAGCAATCATACATCCATTATACATACACTGTACAGCAATCATACATCCATTATACATACACTGTACAGCAACCATACCTCCATTATACATACACTGTACAGCAATCATACCTCCATTATACATACACTGTACAGCAATCATACATTCATTATACATACACTGTACAGCAATCATACATACATTATACATACACTGTACAGCAAGCATACCTCCATTATACATACACTGTACAGCAATCATACATTCAGTATACATACACTGTACAGCAATCATACATCCATTATACATACACTGTACAGCAAGCATACCTCCATTATACATACACTGTACAGCAAGCATACCTCCATTATACATACACTGTACAGCAATTATACCTCCATTATACATACACTGTACAGAAATCATACATTCATTATACATACACTGTACAGCAATCATACCTCCATTATACATACACTGTACAGCAATCATACATCCATTATACATACACTGTACAGCAATCATACATCCATTATACATACACTGTACAGCAATCATACCTCCATTATACATACACTGTACAGCAATCACACATTCATTATACATACACTGTACAGCAATCATACCTCCATTATACATACACTGTACAGCAATCATACATCCATTATACATACACTGTACAGCAAGCATACCTCCATTATACATACACTGTACAGCAATCATACATTCAGTATACATACACTGTACAGCAATCATACATCCATTATACATACACTGTACAGCAAGCATACCTCCATTATACATACACTGTACAGCAAGCATACCTCCATTATACATACACTGTACAGCAATCATACATCCATTATACATACACTGTACAGCAAGCATACCTCCATTATACATACACTGTACAGCAAGCATACATTCATTATACATACACTGTACAGCAATCGTACCTCTATTATACATACACTGTACAGCAATCGTACCTCTATTATACATACACTGTACAGCAATCATACATCCATTATACATACACTGTACAGCAAGCATACCTCCATTATACATACACTGTACAGCAATCATACATTTATTATACATACACTGTACAGCAATCATACATCCATTATACATACACTGTACAGCAATCATACATCCATAATGCATACACTGTACAGCAATCATACATCCATTATACATACACTGTACAGCAAGCATACCTCCATTATACATACACTGTACAGCAATCATACATTCATTATACATACACTGTACAGCAATCATACATCCATTATACATACACTGTACAGCAATCATACATCCATTATACATACACTGTACAGCAATCATACATCCATTATACATACACTGTACAGCAATCATAAATCCATTATACATACACTGTACAACAATCATACCTCCATTATACATACACTGTACAGCAAGCATACCTCCATTATACATACACTGTACAGCAATCATAAATCCATTATTCATACACTGTACAGCAATCATACATCCATTATACATACACTGTACAGCAATCATACATCCATTATACATACACTGTACAGCAAGCATACATTCATAATACATACACAGTGACTGTACAGCAATCATACATCCATTATACATACACTGTACAGCAATCATACATTCATTATACATACACTGTACAGCAATCATACATTCATTATACATACACTGTGTCTGTACAGCAATCATACATCCATTATACATACACTGTACAGCAAGCATACCTCCATCATACATACACTGTACAGCAATCATACATTCAGTATACATACACTGTACAGCAATCATACATTCATTATACATACACTGTACAGCAAGCATGCCTCCATTATACATACACTGTACAGCAAGCATACCTCCATTATACATACACTGTACAGCAATCATACATCCATTATACATACACTGTACAGCAAGCATACCTCCATTATACATACACTGTACAGCAATCATACATTCATTATACATACACTGTACAGCAATCATACATCCATTATTCATACATCGTACAGCAATCATACATCCATTATACATACACTGTACAGCAATCATACATCCATTATACATACACTGTACAGCAAGCATACCTCCATTATACATACACTGTACAGCAATCATACATCCATTATACATACACTGTACAGCAATAATACATCCATTATACATACACTGTACAGCAATCATACATTCATTATACATACACTGTACAGCAATCATACATCCATTATACATACACTGTACAGCAAGCATACCTCCATTATACATACACTGTACAGCAATCATACATTCATTATACATACACTGTACAGCAATCATACATCCATTATACATACACTGTACAGCAATCATACATTCATTATACATACACTGTACAGCAATCATACATCCATTATACATACACTGTACAGCAATCATACATCCATTATACATACACTGTACAGCAATCATACATCCATTATACATACACTGTACAGCAATCATACCTCCATTATACATACACTGTACAGCAAGCATACCTCCATTATACATACACTGTGCAGCAATCATACATCCATTATACATACACTGTACAGCAATCATACATCCATTATACATACACTGACTGTACAGCAATCATACATCCATTATACATACACTGTGACTGTATAGCAATCAAACATCCATTATACATACACTGTACAGCAAGCGTACCTCCATTATACATACACTGTGACTGTACAGCAATCATACATCCATTATACATACACTGTACAGCAAGCATACCTCCATTATACATACCCTGTGACTGTACAGCAATCATACATCCATTATACATACACTGTACAGCAATCATACATCCATTATACATACACTGTACAGCAAGCATACCTCCATTATACATACACTGTACAGCAATCATACCTCCATTATACATACACTGTACAGCAATCATACCTCCATTATACATACACTGTACAGCAATCATACCTCCATTATACATACACTGTACAGCAAGCATACCTCCATTATACATACACTGTACAGCAAGCATACCTCCATTATACATACACTGTGACTGTACAGCAATCATACATCCATCATACATACACTGTACAGCAAGCATACCTCCATTATACATAAACTGTACAGCAATCATACATCCATTATACATACACTGTGACTGTACAGCAATCATACATCCATTATACATACACTGTGACTGAACAGCAAGCATACCTCCATTATACATACACTGACTGTACAGCAATCATACATCCATTATACATACACTATACAGCAAGCATACCTCCATTATACATACACTGTACAGCAAGCATACCTCCATTATACATACACTGTACAGCAAGCATACCTCCATTATACATACACTGTATAGCAATCATACCTCCATTATACATACACTGTACAGCAAGCATACCTCTATTATACATACACTGTACAGCAATCATACCTCCATTATACATACACTGTGACTGTACAGCAATCATACATCCAATCCATTAATAATGGATTGGATGTATGATTGTTGTACAGTCACAGACACAGTGTATGTATAATGGATGTATGATTGCTGTACAGTGTATGTATAATGGACAGGGCTGTCTTTAATTTTGATTGGACCCTGGGCAAGCAATTTTTTTGGGGGGCCCCCCGGTCCCCCACCCCCATCCCACACACACTCGGGATCAGTACAGGATCAGTAATGTAATGTATGTACACAGTGACCTCACCAGCAGAATAGTGAGTACAGCTCTGGAGAGAAGGTGTGTTCTGCTGAGCTCCAGAGTTTCCCAGAGAAGCAGTGATTTTCTTCCACCCCTCCCCAGGTGTGTGGCAGACACCTGGGTAGGTTTTCCTGCTATGGAGCCCCGGGAAGCTGGGGCTTCATCTTGCACCCCCCCCCCCCCCCGTTCTCGGCTGGCGGGGTGTGCAAAGGAAAATGCAACAGCCAGTAGTCAGGATGGGGTGAGGAGATCCACCAGGGTCCACAGCCATGTGGGGCCCCCTCCCCGACCTCAGCTGGGAGCTGCAAAGCTTCCAGCAGAAGCTCATCCAGGCAGCGGAGTGGAAAGTCTGCATCATAGTTACATAGTTACAAAGTTACATAGTTAGTATGGTTGAAAAAAGACATACGTCCATCAAGTCCAACCAGGGGATTGAAGGGAAGGATGTAAGGGGATAAGGGAAAGGGATGTAGTTTTATAATTCTGCATAAGCTTTAATGTTATTTTGTTCCGGGAATGTATCTAACCCTGTTTTAAAGCTGTTAATTGTTCCTGCTGTGACCAGTTCCTGAGGTAGACCGTTCCATAAATTCACAGTCCTCACGGTAAAGAAGGCGTGCCGCCCCTTTAGACTAAACCTTTTCTTTTCCAGACGGAGGGAGTGCCCCCTCGTCCTTTGGGGGGGTTTAACCTGGAACAGTTTTTCTCCATATTTTTTGTATGGGCCATTAATATACTTATATACGTTTATCATATCCCCATATCCAGCCTGTTTCCTCAGAACCCCAGCAATGGGGGGTAAAGGGGCCCAAAGAATCCCTGGCCAGCTTTGGGTCCAAAATCCAGGCCAAGATGGCTCAGTATGAACAGCTCGGAAAACAACTAAGAGGCCTCAGAGAGGAGCTGAAGTTTGCAAGACTGTTGAGACCCAATTAGCTCCGAGCAGGCTATAACTACCCCTCCCCCTTACTACAATAATTAATTAAATAATAACTGACACAACAACAATTCAACTTTTCCGTGGGTGGGGATCGGCCACAGCTTTATTTATAAAATTACTTATATAAATAACAATTTAACTGTAACAAAGACACCGATTGGCTTCTTGCCAACCCGAGAGGTGCTGCCACACTATCCTGTGTGGAGGTCTACCCCGGGTTGACCCCGCTTTCACCGTCTTCTTACCGCCAAGCTGTGACTTACAATAAACAGAGATACAAAAAGGGAGGGAGGGAGGGCAAAACTCCGGGTCCTGGGCAGATTGAGGGGGGAAGGGAGGCACCACAGCTATAAATACCCAGGGGAGGGCCTTTGAAAGCCCGGGAAACTATTAGACCCCTGATTGGTGCACTCCTTCCCCCCCCACCCATGGGACATACCACTATAGTTAGCAACAAGTTTTTACAGGCGGGGGAGGGGGCTAAAAAACATTGCCTGTATATTTCTTAACCCCTTAACTGCTCACCAGTCAGGGGGCAAGCTAGTTATGCACAGCTTGCCCCTCCAGACTGTTGAGACCCAATTAGCTCCGAGCTGGCTATAACTACCCCTCCCCCTTACTACAATAATTAATTAAATAATAACTGACACAACAACAATTCAACTTTTCCGTGGGTGGGGATCGGCCACAGCTTTATTTATAAAATTACTTATATAAATAACAATTTAACTGTAACAAAGACACCGATTGGCTTCTTGCCAACCCAAGAGGTGCTGCCACACTGTCCTGTGTGGAGGTCTACCCCGGGTTGACCCCGCTTTCACCGTCTTCACCGTCCACCCAAGAGATACTGGATAGCCAACACCTGGGGCCAACTCAGCCCCCCGAACACACCCAACACATTTCCTCTCCAGGAAAGTCGCCCAACACATTTCCTCTCCAGGAAATTCTCCCAACACATAACCTCTCCAGGAAATCCGAGGTACCTGCCGCCAGGTCCTATGTTTTTGCATTTTATTTTATTTTTTGTAATTTTTATTTTTTTTGTATTCACTAACTCTTGTGTGAACTCATTTCTCAGACTCGCCCATACACCGAAGAGTGCCGCAGCACTCGCACCACCTTGCGGAAAGCCGCTCGCAAAACAAAAACACATGTGGGAAACATCAAACTGGGCGAAAATAGCAACGCAACAAGCAGATCGCCCGCGCCCCACGCGCTGCGCTACCCTCTCCGGAAACTGAGCCCTCTCCGCCGACACCGACACAAAAAGAGAGCGAATCCCAAACTCACAACACCCCCTCCTACAAAGAGAAGCCAAAACCCAAAACAGACAATCGAGGGCGGGGAGCATAAAAGAAAAAGAGGTGGGGGGGGAGGCCCCCACCGCAGTCCAATCAACAATAGGACGACAACAGGAAAAAACAGTCATTCGTGGACCCTCATGCAGCACAAGCTGTGTGTCCCAGATCGCCTAAGCAATCTCGGACCGACGGACCTGAAAACGCACAAAATAGGCACCCAAAAAACACATCAGACACCCAAGTGTCATGGAAGGAGACGAGGAGAAAGAAAGTGCCCCATCCACCTAGCCCCGAAAAAAGCCAGCGCAAAACCTCGGATCAGAAAAAACGACGCAAAAGCGACAACCAAAAATCCGACCCACAGCCGCCACCAAGCGACCCAAAAACTGATAGGAAAAAATGGTCGCCGACAGCAAGGCCACCCGCTCACGGGCCCAGCCCCTAGGTATACACCAACATCCCACCAACCGCAAAGCAGAAAAGAAAAATCACCCCCCGTCATGCGGCAACCTCACCCCACTGGATCGCAGCACAGTGGGAAAGCACCCTTTTTTTTTTTTTTTTTTTTTTTTTTTTTGCACTGAGTAGTAGGTGATTCACATGAACAGGTGAAGATACCCAGCGTCACATACTAAGAATGTTAATTGGATACATGCAGAATACAGCCCAAATCTCGAACGTCCTTGGATAGGAGACACAGCAGTTAACTTATTTTATCACAGCCTATCAAAACGAAATAGGAAGTCAAACAGCAGAACCTTGTAGGTACAAAAAACAAAACCCCTATCCACAGACACACTTGGAACCTTCGGGACCCTCCTTGACTGTAGACATCCCGGCCTCCACACCAACCCCAACTACTCGCAAGCGCCTCACCGTGAGTGCGACCAAGTCGCAGGAGCCACTAAAGCGGACCAAGAAATACACCAATCTCCACGATGACCCACAGGCCGAAAATTTAACCACAACTGTATCACTCAGTCCTACCCCGGGACCCGAACCCGAGGTGGTCTCCCATTCCACAGCCACATGAGCAAACCTTCCGACTCCACCCGAGGGAGCAACCTCCGGAACCACTGCCAGAGAACGGGACAAAGCGTCAACACCCAATACCGACCCCAGGGAGTACAGCCGCAAAATAAACCTTATCTCCAAACAGCGAAGCACTAGGTGCAACAAGCCGAGCGCAGGAAGAAAGCCGAAAGAAAAAAATAACAGTGACAACGCCCCAAATGTCAGACCGACAAAACGCCCCCGATCACTCAAATCACACCCAAAAAAGAAAAGCATCACCAAATTATAGCGCAATCAAGCACAGGGGCCACGCCAACCCACACAGTACCGTTACAATCCTAGAACATGAACTGCTGAAGCAAGCACCCAAAGTCCCACAACCAACACCAAAGGAAAAAGCACAAACAAAAAACCCAAGCATGGCAGAAACCCACTGACTACCAAGACACTCAGTAGTAAACCACCCTGCAGCACCACTGGAAAACCAAAACACCACACCAACAACCAACCAAACCAGCCACACCCGGGAACAGAGCGAGCTCTCCATGAGCTGCAACGGGGGACTGAAAGCAGGCCTGTCCACTGCATCACGCCTGAAAAAAACCCAACCAACCGGAACGTCAGCCCTTAGTGCACCAGGGGCACATATGCGGGGGCACAGATACCACACACCCTCGGCGGCCAGAGACAACCTGCAGGAAAAAACTCCGCCCTGAACCACATTCCACGTGGAACATTCAGTAAACCAGCAAGGACCGGAACCGGGGCACATAGCGAGCCCTGAAGAAACCAAAACAGAGAAAACGCAATTACTCCCTGACCATAGGAAAGCAGCAAACCAAGGCCAACAAGGCATGCGGAAGACATGCTAATCTCCTCAAAATCGTTCCAATTTTAACATACATGCTGCCGAAGCGAGCACAAAATATGGACGCTTCACAAATTTGCATGTCAGCCTTGCAGCAACAAACCACACCCCAACAAGTGTAGAGCACAGGAGAATCACCCTCCGGAATACCACCACGAACAGAAGAAACCACACAGGCAAGACAAACGGAGACACAAGCAAAACCTACCCCCAGAGACTCAAGCGAAACCTACCCTCCGCCACATCAGCCAAAGCACCCAGCACGACATACAGGAGTCCCATGCCTACATGAGATTGGGCGAAACAGGAAAAAACAGCAGACAAATATACTAGGACAATGGAGCAGCGGAGAGAGACTACAACTTAAGATGGAGAGATAAACCAAACAAAGGGGGAGAAAACCCAAAGAAACAAAACCGTGACTGGGTGGCAGCCACCGATTCAGGAAAAGGAACATGCCTACGGGAGCTAAGTCAGCAAAACCCCGGCCACCTAGAGCGTAAGGCCAAAAGACCACACACCCAAGCGCGCACCGCAGAAAATGATACCCTACCAAAGCACCCCGTCAAGAAGAGACGTACCCAACTCACAACCAGAGACCAACACAGATATACACCCATATCCGAGACCCAAACTCAACAAACACACGGGAACAAAAGGACGAACACTACACAGACGTAGCAATAAGCACACAAACCAGGGAAGGGGCAAAGCCCCACATCAGAAGACTCACCAATTCCAGAAAATGGAGAAGCACAACAGAGGGAGGAACCACTTCACCACCGCCGCAGGCGTGGGACAAGGCACGCTGGAGACCGCCGGGTCGCGGGCACTCGGCCGCCGCACGGAACGGCGCCGGAAACCACGCCGGGAAAACAGCAGTAGAGGACTCTGAGGGAGAACCCTGCGGGAAGAACCGAAACACCTACTCCCCGCAGGTGAACAGAAGGCCCAAAAAACACCGCCTGTGCCGCCCCCCAGGACCAGAGCGAGAGCGGCGACAAATACGTCTATGCCCCCATCCGGCCCCAGAGGGGGGAAGAGCAACACGAAATCAGGGGAGCACTCCCTACCCCTCCACGGGGGGCATTGGAGAGGCAGGAGGAAGGAGGACAGCAGTGGCAGCAGTGGGGGAAGGGGGGGGGTTGGGAACTCGGGGCAGAGAGGTGATGGGGAGGCGTGGGGGGGGCGCAATGGATGCAAGAACCATGGGGAGCACTGGAAGAGCACGAGGAAAAAGGGGGAGGGGCAGCAGCAGCAGTGGGCAGGGGGGGAGTGCTAGTGTGGTGGGGGTAAGGAGCCGGGCAATGGAGTGGGGACGGTATGAGTGCTCATATAGTTGGCGTTGTGATCTGAAGCTGTCCGCAGTACCATTGTCGTTTCGATCAGAGTTTGAGATCGCTGTTTTTCATATTTACGGTATAAAAAGGGGTCAAAAATACGCTATTTTGGACTGTGAAATTTATTTATTCAAGTAATATTACTTATTTATGTATTTTATTCATTAATTAATAAATTTGTAATGTTTTTTTTTTTTTTTTTTTTTTTTTATATTATACACGTACGCCATAGACGGAGCGCCTTAAATGACTATATTTATTAATTAATTTTTTTAATTAATTAATGAATTTATTTATTTTTTTATACTACGGACATGTAGGCACGTGGCGATACCACACGTGTATGTTGTTGTAATATACAGTATTTTATGTATTATTATTTTATTTATAGATTTTAATTTTTTATCATTACTATTATGGTATTTTTCTTTTCTTTTCTTTTTCTTTTTTTTTTTTATTATTAATTTTTATTTTTTATTTTATTTTATGATGTGGAAAAGGGGGGTGATCAAACGTGTAAAATTGCAAGGGTTAAAAGATCTTTATTAACTTAACTATTCAAATACTTCAACAGTTTTTTTTTTTTTTTTTGCAATGCTATAGCTCCCCTAGGAGCTATAACACTGCACACACTGAACCTGACACCGATCACTTGCCATGTAGTAACATGGCAATGATCGGTGTTATCAATGATTGATTGCTCAAGCCTGAATTTCAGGCTTGGAGCAATCAATTGAGGAGCGGACGCGCAGGAGGCAGGTGAGTGACCCTCCTGCTGCGTCCCAGCTGATCGGGACATCGCGATTTTATCGCGATGGTCCCAATCAGCCCGCTGAGCAGCCGGGATGCGTTCAATTACATTTTCAGACGCGGCGATGACTTTGATCGCCGCGTCTGAAAAGGTGATGCCGGACATCTGCCAGATCGGCGATGTCCGGCATTATCAGGGGTCCTGGTCGCTAATAGCAACTGGGACCCAACAGCTATAATGCGCGCTCACTATGTGAGCGCGGATTATAGCTGGGGACGCGCAAATGGACGTTAATAAACGTCCATTTGCGCAAACGTTAAAGGGGGTTAAAACAGCAGCAGCCACCCAGGGGCCGCCACCTCCAGAGCGGAGGGGACAAACAGGCGGGAGGGGGGGTTATGGTAAGGACCGCAACAGGGGGGGGGAGGCAGACGAAGGGGACCGCAACAGGGGGGAAAAAAGAGACGGACGGGGCAAGTAGGTAATCAGAGCCTGCTCCAGGAGCACCCAGGAGAGAGGGATCAAAGTACAGGCAGGGGAGAGGGCAAAAGAACGGGACAGGGCTCAAAGGGATTACAGTGGGAAAGGAGGGCAGGACTGATAAGAGGTCCGCCAGCCTCCTGAACCCGCCAAGGGTGCAACAGGAGGGGAGGCCAGCTCAGCCACAAGGGAGCATGCCAGCCCTCACCCATCTGCTCCATCCAGGCCACAAATAAGGGGCAGACACATACCAGCCAGCAGTCAAAACTCCGGGTCCTGGGCAGATTGAGGGGGAAAGGGAGGCACCACAGCTATAAATACCCAGGGGAGGGCCCCTGAAAGCCCGGGAAACTATTAGACCCCTGATTGGTGCACTCCTTCCCCCCCACCCATGGGACATACCACTATAGTTAGCAACAAGTTTTTACAGGCGGGGGAGGGGGCTAAAAAACATTGCCTGTATATTTCTTAACCCCTTAACTGCTCACCAGTCAGGGGGCAAGCTAGTTATGCACAGCTTGCCCCTCCAGCTACCAAGCAAACAATGCAGCAAAGACCAAGAGGGCAGCATTTTCCACCAAGGTGAGAGCTCTGAAGAAACAGGTGGATGAGATTGTTAGGCTGAGATCGGACATTGTGGAGGGAGGTGGTATACTCAGCGAGAGACTTGTGAACAAGGATCGTTTCTCCAGCATGAAGGTCTCAGGACAAGTGAGTAACCAAGATGACTGCCAGAGTGAGGAGGAAGAGATGGAGGGAGGTGAGGAGGGGGATTAGAGTGAGGGGGATATGGATACTGGACCTGTGTGTACCACCACTACTGTTACCCCAGACCCCCCACTTACCCTCAGTGAGGACTATGTAAACCCGGCTCAGGTGGCCTTACCTCCCTCCAGTGAGGAGGATGATGATGATGATGACGGCAGTGACTGCAGTGATGGAAGCGGCTTGGCAGATGGGGGTCTCCTGCGGGCAATTGTTATGCAGGAGTCCCCCACCCGTCTGGAAAACTTTTCCTTCGGGGATGATTTGGGCCCAGAGGAGAAGGGAAAGAAGAAGAAGAAAGGAAAGGGCAAGAAGAGGAAGAAGACACAAGGAGTTAAGTTTGTCTTTTCTCCCTTCCAGCAGTCTGGGTCGGCTGAAAAGGGTGCTGGGTCCCCCAATCTGCCAGACCCCGTTTCTGTAGTGGAGCGGGGCCAGCATGGGGGATACAGTAGCGCACCCAAAATGGCCGCGGGTGCTATAGAAAAAAAAGGGCACCCTCCTGTGAGGGGGGAGGGTGTCCAGGCACCGGAAAATGGCGGCAGATTCACCCGTTCGGGGGGCGGTCCCCTGGTTGAAGTGGGCGGTACAGGTCCTGGCACCGCAGGGCACTCTCCTGTGAGGGGGGGGGGGAGTGTCCGGGCGCTGGACCTTGTTGGTTCAGGGGGCGGTCCCCTAGGTGGCGTGGTTGATACTGGTTCTGGCGCCAGGGGGCACTCCGCTATAAAGTGGGAGGTTCCCTGCACATCAGCTGTAGCGGGAGTTAGTCCGGAGGGACAGTCTTTTTGTGAGGGGGAGTGGCCACCCATTTCAGAGGCGGAGCCTGTGTCTGCACCCAAAGACACAGGAAGAAAGAACTATGCAGCACCAATCCTGAAACCGGCAACCCTTAAACATGAAGCAAAAGACCCAGCCAGCCCAGTCTGTAACACTCCAAGGGAGAGTGAACGCAAGAGTGAAAGTGAAAGGAAAAATGTGAATAAAAATGGTAATGTGCAGAATGTGAGTTATAGTGGTGTGCATGGGAGGAGTTGTGGTAGCAGTGTTGATGAGGGGGGTGCAAGTAGTGTGCAAGAGAGGGGTGCAAGTAGTGTGCAAGAGAGGGGTGCAAGAGGAGTGCAAGAGAGGGGTGCAAGTGTAGTCCAAGAGAGGGGTGCTAGTGAAATACAGGTGAGGAGTGGTAGTGGAATGACAGAGAGAGGTGTTATGGCTGTTAAGAATAAGGGTCCAGGTTTGGCCTCTGGGTCAGTTCCTGGTTCGACTGCCCCCCCGGTAGTGGCTGCTTCTCAGAGAAGCTATGCCAGCGTCACTGCCGGGGGATCAGGGGGATCCCCATCTCCGTCTGGCTCTGGGGGTCACTTGCAACAGCGCCTCCTGGAGGCTCTACGTAGGGGAGACAGGTCAATCCATGTAGAGGGGAGGGGTGAGGTTGACCTGTCTTTTTGGATAGAAAGACATGGCTTAGGCGCCTTCCGAGAACAAAACGGGGAGGTGGTCTGGTCCCTCCCGACATCCGGCCAGGAAAGTGGCCGTAGGAATGTGGTCCGTTTAGTGTGGAGGGGCGAAGATGCGCGTCCGCCTCGGGGTAAGGTGGTTGAGCTCCTCCTCCGGATGGAATTCAGGGCAAGTGACATCTTTGCCCTGATCCACCCCTATGGTACTTCCGAGTTTGACATCAGCTTTGTTCGGCCAGAGGGTCTGGAACTTTTCTGGTCGAATTATGAGGTGGTGAAAAGCGAGCCCGGCTGGCGGGATTTCGCCGTAAAGGCGATATCCCGTCAGAATCTGGCCAAGAAAGTGACCGTTTTGACACGTAACGAGTCACTATCTTGCTATGACATTATGACCTGGCTTAGCCGATATGGGGATGTGACGGACATGCCAAAAAAGAACTATGACGAACATGGGATCTGGTCTGGGGCCTGGACGTTTTCCGTCAAACTGAAGCGTTCGGGGAGCACTGTTGCCCACATCCCATCAGCTGCTTTTCTTGGGAGAGACAGAATCCAAGTTTTCTACCAGGGGCAGCCCAAGGTCTGTCACAGGTGTGGCAGCCCCACTCACTTTAGCGCAGCCTGTACCGTGCAGGTCTGTGCACTGTGCGGTGGGGTAGGTCATCTTGCCGCATCCTGTAGGCAGATCAGGTGTCATCTGTGTGGTGTCTTAGGACACCCTTTCAGCCGTTGTCCTAGCGCCTTTGCCCGTGCGACGGTCACCTTGGCTGGGGAGAGCAGTAACGTTGCCTCAGCTGGGGAGGGCACGGGTGCGGGTGAAGGTGCAACAGGGTCAGTGAAGAGGAAAAGTCCCGCCAGGCTGAGGCGGGAGGCTAATCGGAGAAGGAGCAGGGAACTGGAGAGTTCCCATGTGGCAGGGGTAGCTTCTGGCCCTGCTCCTGAGGTTAGTCCTGAAACTGCTGAGACCCTGGGGGAGAATGTGCTGGAAGAGGAAATGGGGAGAATCTGTAAAGAAGAGGGCAGCAAGGCCGATCTTTCCGATTCCTCCCACTGTGAAAGTGTGGATGAGGAGGGTGAAGAGAGGCCAAAAAAGAAGGGCAGTAAAGGGAGAAAGAAGAGGTCGGAGCCCTCTAGTCCCCGTGCTGCGGACCAGGTCCCAAGCGGAAGCTTACCTGCCCCCCCTCTGATTGATCTGTCTAACCGGTACTCTGTCCTTGAAGACATCTCCTCCCCCTCCTTGAAGGGGGGGGGGTCAGGGATGGGGTGCCTGAAGTGGGGGAGCCTCCAGGGGGAACTGGGCCCTGTCCTGATGGGGCAATTTCCGCAGGGGATGGGGCCAAATCGGAGCCAGGCGGAGATGGGGATTATAAAATGGACCAGTCAGAATCAAAAAAACGGTCCAAAGACAAGGAAGCCTCCTCATCTGGGGATGAGGGGGTAAAGAAGAAACAAAAATGAGGGGGTTAGGGCCGTCTATCTCAATCACCCATGATGGCGGCACTCACCCCATTGACACTGGCATCTATTAACTGTGCCAGTATAAAGTCTGATACGGCTAGATTCGCAGCCTTTGATTTTCTCGGCCGTGTTGAAGCCGATATTTTGTATCTGCAGGAGACCAGGTTGTCAGATCTTGCCTCTCTGGTAAAAGCCAGGAGAGAGTGGAGGCGTGGCCCCTCCCACTGGTCTCTTGCGGCTGAGCCGTATAGTGGGGTGGCGGTCCTTTTTACCGCTCCTGTTGAATGCAGACGGGTTATTGAGTTAGAAATGGGGAGGTGCCTGATCTTAGATGTCCTCATGAAGGGGCAAGAGCTCCGGCTTATTAACATCTACGCCCCACAAACCAAGTGGGGCCGCAAAGATCTCTTTATGAGGATTAAGCCCTTTCTTTTTACAAGCCGACAGGTGATCTTTGGAGGGGATTTCAATACTGTCAAAAGGTCCCAAGATAGGAGAGGCTCCAATGATCGGTTGGCTTATGATAGCATAGCTCTCAATAGCATAGTTAGGGTAGCTCGCCTAGAGGACGCCCACATCCGGAGCCCCTCAGGCCACGCGGGTTTCACCTATCATCGAGGTAGCTGCAGGTCTAGAATAGACAGGTTTTATTTGAAGGAGGAAGCTGTCTCTTCTGCAGTGTCCGTGGTTGAGGTGGAGTTCTCCGATCACTGTATGATTTTGTTTTCCCTGAATGTTTCAGAGACCCCTCGGATGGGTAAAGGTTATTGGAAGCTGAATTCGTCCCTCCTGGAGGAAGCAGAGGTAAGACAGTCCTTTGAGGATTTTCTTCAGAGTCAGGTACCTTTACTGGGCCTATGTAGTAGTAAGTCAGAGTGGTGGGAGATATTCAAGAAGCGGGTTGCGGGGTTCTTCCGCCAGCTCTCGAGCCTCAGGTCCCTGAATAGGTATCGCCTGTATCAGGGACTGAGGAGGAAACTCGAGCTTCTCGTCTCGACTGGAGGTAGCCGGGAGGATATCTCCAGAGTGAAGTCCTTGCTGATGAGGTGTCAGTACGATAGGCACGCATCTTTGGTTTTTGAGAGGGATTTCGGGAAGTACCGCTCGCCCGACCCTTACAGAAACTGTAAGATGTCAGTGAGTAGTAAAGTCATTTCAGGACTGATTGATAGTACAGGATCTCTGAATCGGTCCAGATCAGGGATCTTGGAGGTCGTCAGATCCTTCTACTCGCATCTCTTGGGAAGGAAGGATCTAGATCGAGACGGGATGTCGGCTTTCCTGGCTGAAACCATTCCTGAGCCAGGGGTAGACCCCTCTCTTGATGTTTTGGCAAAAAAAATCAGGGAAGAGGAAGTGAGACTGGCGATTGAGGGGCTTGCCCCCAAAAAGTCACCAGGTCCGGATGGCTTAACATCCGAGTGGTACAAGACCTTTAAGGAGTCTTTAGCTCCCCTCTTGACTGAGGTATTCAATGAGTGTCTCTCCTCGGGCACTCTGCCGAAGTCAATGAGGAGGTCAGCCCTGATTCTTCTCTCAAAGGGTAAAGATCCCAGCCATATTGAGAATTGGAGGCCCATAGCTCTTCTCAATACGGACAGGAAGCTTCTGGCAGAGATACTGTTTAATCGGCTGGTGAAGTTTGCACCCCGGCTCCTTTCGGGGGCCCAGCACTGCTCTGTTCCAGGCCAAAGCACCTTAAGTGCTGTTCTCGGTGTCCGGGAGGCAGTGGAGCGGAGTAGTGCAGGTCTCTGGAAGGGGTACTTGCTGTCCCTGGATCAGGCCAAAGCATTTGATCGGGTGAACCACGAGTACCTCTGGTCCGTCCTCCTGAGATATGGCTTACCGTGTGCTTTTATTAATTGGCTTAAGACCTTATATGCAGGGGCAGAGAGTTTCCCGCTGGTGAACGGGTGGTCTGGCCGCTCTTTTGAGGTGGGGTCCGGAGTCCGTCAGGGTTGTCCTTTGAGCCCGCTTTTATATGTGTTCGCAATTGATCCCTACGTCCGGAGGGTAGATTGTGGGCCGTTGGCGGGAGTCGGGATGAGTCTGGCGGAACTGGATGTCGCCCAGAGAGTGGTGGCGTACGCTGATGATGTCACCATTTTCGTTTCCTCGAGAGAGGAGGTCGATGTGGTGATGTCGGAGGTGGAACGCTACTCGGAGGCATCCGGGTCTAAGATCAACCGGGATAAGTGTGAAAGTCTCTGGCTGGGAGGGGGAGATCCCACTTTTGATCTCCCGGACACCCTCCCAGGGCCCCAAGACTCAGCAAAAATTCAGGGCATCACATTCGGCCAGGATGATTATCCCACCAAAAACTGGGATGGTAAGCTACAGGATGCCACTCATAGGGTGGATCAGTGGAAGGGTTGGTCTATGACCCTCAGGGAAAGGGTACACCTGATCAAATCGTATCCTGCTCCCCTTGTTTATCTATCTTGGCAGTGTATGTATCTTGCCAGATGCCTACTACACTAGGATCTACAGCCTGTTTTTCCAACTGTTATGGGGGAACAGGATGAACCTAGTCAAGAGAGAGGTTCCGTACCGCACAAGGAGACTAGGGGGTTTATCTATGGTAAACCCTGTGGTGTTCTTAACAAACACCTTCTTGAAAGCTAACATTTCAAACCTCTGGTCAGAGAGGGCTCCTCCGTGGGTACTCTCCTGCAGGGAATGGTTTCGGCCTTTCTTCCAGGAATGGGAGACAGGAGGGCAAGTGAAGGACCTCCGTACGCCCCATGGGCATCTTCCGGCTTACGCTACCCCGACTCTGAAGGCGATACGTCGGTGGGGTCTGGGAGTGTGGGAGATCAGGACCCAGTCAAGGCAGTTCCTTGACAAACGGGTTCTGTTGACCCACTTCCAGAAGCCTCTGGCGCTCAGGGACTGCACAGGTCGGGATCTGAGGGTGGGGTTGTATCTCTTAAATATGAAAAGGATCCCCCAGAAGTTTTGGGACTTGGCCTGGCGCTGCTTTCAGGGGAAGCTATATGTGAGGGACAATTTGAAGTGCAGGAGATCTGATGACCGGGGATGTCCCCGAGAAGAGTGCGGGGACATGCTGGAAAGCATGGACCATTTCCTGCTTCATTGTCCCTTTAATATAAGGGTCTACAACCGGGTGGGCGCTTCCATCGGCTGGAGTCAACTAGGGTCAGTTTATCTTTAGGGATAATGGTAGGGTGAGAGGTAGGGTGCAGTTAGGGAAAGAATATACATTTTGTATGTATCAGGATTGCCTTCCTTCTTCCTGGTGGTGGGCTAATGCATGTGCACCCTAGCTTTTTGTTTTGTTTTCAGATGCTATGGTTATGAAGGGCTTACAGGCACCGAACTTGGGCCTAAAGTGGGTTGTATTGTTTGCTTATGTATGTTAAAGCTGGTAATGGTTAAGTTGGTTGGGAGGAGTTCTAGGTTGGGAGGGTATATTTGTGGGTGGTGGTGGTCTTTTCTTTTGGTGGACCTGGCATGGGTCAGTTGTGGACTGGACATTGAGGACTATGAACTGTATGGAAAAAACTCTGACCCATGTACAGGAGGGCGGGTGGTGTGGGTGAAGGGTCAGTTTACTGTAGAATGTTCTTTTATATTTGTAGGTGTGTTTTATGTTTATTTACAGGTGTATATAGTTTGTGTATAGTATTGTACATAGTAGTGTATATAGTTAGTTATGTATATAGTATGTATAATGTTATGTTATAAAAAAAAATTTTTTTTTTTTTTTTTTTTTAAGTATATAGTATTTATAGTAGAGATAGACATGGCAGTCGAACCAGTTTTGTTTTTGTAGTAATGTTTCTTTAGTATCCCGTTGTGGATTTATTTTCTTTGGTTTATATATGTAGTATGTAGTAAAGATGTGTGTAAGCATGTGTGTATTGTGTTTTCTGTGATATTTTCCCGAGTTTGGGTATTTTGAGTTGAATTTAATTTATTTATTTATTTATTTTTGGTTTCTTGGTTAAATGTAGTTAATATATGGATATATATGTGTGCATGTGTGAGTGTGGTATAGTGTTGTTATTATTATTATAATTATTATTATTATTTAAAAAAAAAAACATGGTGTGCAGTGTGAGTGCTTGTTGTGTTTTCTATTTGTAATGTATGATTTTTCCCGAGTTTGGGTGTTTTGAGTTAAAGCGAAATAGTGCTATATTTATGTTTCTTATGAGTGTGTTGTTTGGCTATGAAAGGTGTAGTTATAATATTTCTAGTTCTAGTAGGAAAGCTGGGCTAGCCGGTTAGGCAGGATTTTTGTTCTTTTATTTAAATGTAAAGTTTGGGTTTATGTTATTTCATGTTGTTGTTTTCCGTTATGGCAAAGTTGTGCTGGTTTATGTTTTGTTATGATTTGTATTTTTCTAATAAAAGATTTACAGGATATAACTCAGGATCAGTACAGGATAAGTAATGTATGTACACAGTGACCTCACCAGCAGAATAGTGAGTACAGCTCTTTAGAATAATACAGGATATAACTCAGGATCAGTACAGGATAAGTAATGTAATATATGTACATAGTGACCTCACCAGCAGAATAGTGAGTACAGCTCTTTAGAATAATACAGGATATAACTCAGGATCAGTACAGGATACGTACGGGGGAGGGGATTATCAGATTATGCAAGTGAGGGGAGGATACCCCCGGCGGTGGGTCCCTTGCTGCGGCCTTGATCCTGGAAGCGGCCGTGTGGGGACTGAGAGGAGCGGGAGACTCTCTATGCTCCGCTCTTCTCTATGATGCCGCCCGTGACGTTGCACCACACGTCACGTCACGTGACCATCTCCCAGACAGCCATTGCGGTACTGGCTGCCTGGGAATGAGTGACGGCGGCGGCGAACATAAAAAGGTAGCGTGCGGCGCAAACCCGCCCCCCCGCCCACTCCTACTAACATTTTGGCCGGGCCCCTGACGCCTGGCCCGCCAGCCTTTATCAGCTTTATGGGGCAAAAGGGGAGAGCTGCTTTTGGGCCCCCAGGAATTACAGGGCCCGGTGCAGCTGCCCCTTTTGCTCCACACCCGGCACACCCTGTGCGCACGCCTATGAGTGTACATGGGTGACAGAGGGGTGTAGAGGAGTGTACATGAGTGACAGAGGGGTGTAGAGGAGTGTACATGGGTGACAGAGGGGTATAGAGGAGTGTACATGGGTGACAGATGGGTGTACATGGGTGACAGAGGGTTGTAGAGAAGTGTAAATGGGTGACAGGGGTGTAGAGAGGTGTACAAGGGTGATAGATGGGTGTAGAAGAGTGAACATGGGTGACGGGGGCATAGGGGTGACAGAGGGGTGGACAGGGGGTGGACATGGGTGACAGGAGGGTGGAGAGGGGAGACAGGGGGTCAGAGGGGTGGACAAGGGGGTAATAGAGGGACAGGAGTGACAGAGGGGTGGACTGGGGTAACAAAGGGACAGATGGGTGAACAGGAGGGTGGACATGGGTGACAGAGTGGGGGTGGACATGGGTGACGGGGGGTGGACATGGGTGACGGGGAGGATTACATGGGTGACGGGGGAGGGATTACATGGGTGACGGGGGAGGGATTACATGGGTGACAGGGAGGGTGGACATGGGTGACAGGGAGGGTGGACATGGGTGACAGGGAGGGTGGACATGGGTGACAGGGGCGTTGGACATGGGTGACAGGGAGGGATTACATGGGTGACAGGGAGGGATTACATGGGTGACAGGGAGGGATTACATGGGTGACAGGGAGGGATTACATGGGTGACAGGGAGGGATTACATGGGTGACAGGGAGGGATTACATGGGTGACTGAGGGGTGGACATGGGTGACTGAGGGGGTGGACATGGGTGACAGGGGGGGTGGACATGGGTGACAGAGGGGTGTACATGGGTGACAGGTGTGTAGAGGAGTGTACATGGGTGGCAGAGGGGTACAGAGGAGTGTACATGGGTGACAGATGGGTGTACATGGGTGACAGAGGGTTGTAGAGAAGTGTAAATGGGTGTCAGAGGGATGTAGAGAGGTGTACAAGGGTGATAGATGGGTGTAGAAGAGTGAACATGGGTGACGGGGGCATAGGGGTGACAGAGGGGTGGACAGGGGGTGGACATGGGTGACAGGAGGGTGGAGAGGGGAGACGGGGTCAGAGGGGTGGACAAGGGGGTAAAAGAGGGACAGGAGTGACAGAGAAGGGTGGACTGGGGTAACAAAGGGACAGATGGGTGAACAGGAGGGTGGACATGGGTGACAGAGTGGGGGTGGACATGGGTGACAGGGGGTGGACATGGGTGACAGGGGGTGGACATGGGTGACGGGGGGGATTACATGGGTGACGGGGGAGGGATTACATGGGTGACGGGGGAGGGATTACATGGGTGACAGGGAGGGTGGACATGGGTGACAGGGAGGGTGGACATGGGTGACAGGGAGGGTGGACATGGGTGACAGGGAGGAAGGACATGGGTGACAGGGGGGGTGGACATGGGTGATAGGGGGGGTGGACATGGGTGACAGGGGGGGTGGATATGGGTGACAGGGGGGGTGGACATGGGTGACAGGGGGGTGGACATGGGTGACAGGGGGGTGGACATGGGTGACAGGGAGGGATAACATGGGTGACGGGGAGGGATTATATGGGTGACAGGGAGGGATTACATGGGTGACTGAGGGATTACATGGGTGACTGAGGGGGTGGACATGGGTGACAGGGAGGGATTACATGGGTGACAGGGAGGGATTACATGGGTGACGGGGGGGTGGACATGGGTGACTGGGGGGGTGGACATGGGTGACTGGGGGGGTGGACATGGGTGACTGGGGGGGTGGATATGGGTGACAGGGAGGGTGGACATGGGTGACAAGGAGGGTGGAAATGGGTGACAGGGAGGGTGGAAATGGGTGACAGGGGGGGTGGACATGGGTGACAGGGGGGGTGGACATGGGTGACTTGGGGGGTGGACATGGGTGACTTGGGGGGTGGACATGGGTGACTGGGGGGGTGCACATGGGTGACTGGAGGGTGGACATGGGTGACAGGGAGGGTGGACATGGATGACAGGGGGGGATTACATGGGTGACATGGAGGGATTACATGGGTGACAGGGAGGGATTACATGGGTGATAGAGATGGACAGGGAGGTAAACAAGGCAGATATGGCTGACAGGGGGGGGTGGACATGGGTGATAGAGATGGACAGGGAGGTAAACAAGGCAGACGTGGCTGACAGGGGGGGTGGACATGAGTGACGGGGTCGGGGGGGAGGGGTAGAGTGTGGACCTGGGTGACGGTGGGGGGATTTAGACAGGGTTGAGAAGGTGAACAGAGGGGTGGAAAGGGTACGGTACCTTAAGCAAGCCGGCCCGCACAGCTTGCAGTTCCACAGGAGGCACGGGAGTACGGCGCTGGTGCAGCTCGTTCCGCCCCAGGGCACCATATCCGGCTCACTGCGCCGCAAGGGAGAGGGGGACGGAGGGGGACACAGGAGACGGAGAGTGAAGGAGGGGGATGCGGGGGACACAGGGAACAGATGGGGAAGGAGGGGAACACGGGTCACGCGGCAGACGCAGGGGAAGGAGGGGAACACAGGAAACGCAGGAGATAGAGGGGGACGCTGTGTGCGCAGTGCGCACGCAGACTTCCCTTCCCCCCTGCGCCGTCAGGCCGGGGCGGGACATTTAAAAAAAAATAATAGTAAAAAATAAAAAAAATCACGGCAAAATCCAGCGGCACCACGGGCAGTGCTGAACGGCACACACGTGTGCCGCGGCACCGCGGTTGGGAATCACTGCTATATACTGACCCCCATATATATGAATGTATACTATATACTGACCACATATATATGAATGTATACTATATACTGACCCCCGTATATATGAATGTATACTATATACTGACCCCCATATATGAATGTATATTATATACTGACCCCCATATATATGAATGTATACTATATACTGACCACATATATATGAATGTATATTATATACTGAAACCCCATATATATGAATGTATACTATATACTGACCCCCATATATATGAATGTATATTATATACTGACCACATATATATGAATGTATACTAAATACTGACCCCCGTATATATGAATGTATACTATATACTGACCCCCATATATGAATGTATATTATATACTGACCCCCATATATATGAATGTATACTATATACTGACCCCCATATATATGAATGTATATTATATACTGAAACCCCATATATATGAATGTATACTATATACTGACCCCCATATATATGAATGTATATTATATACTGACCACATATATATGAATGTATACTAAATACTGACCCCCGTATATATGAATGTATACTATATACTGACCCCCATATATGAATGTATATTATATACTGACCCCTATATATATGAATGTATACTATATACTGACCACATATATATGAATGTATACTATATACTGACCCCATATATATGAATGTATACTATATACTAACCCCCATATATGAATGTATACTATATACTGACCCCCATATATATGAATGTATACTTTATACTGACCCCATATATATGAATGTATACTATATACTGACCCCCATATATATGAATGTATACTATATACTGACCCCCATATATATGAATGTTTACTATATACTGACCACACATATGAATGTATACTATATACTGACCCCCATATATATGAATGTATACTATATACTGACCCCCATATATATGAATGTATACTATATACTGTCCCCCATATATGAATGTATACTATATACTGACCACACATATGAATGTATACTATATACTGACCCCCATATATATGAATGTATACTATATACTGACCCCCATATATATGAATGTATACTATATACTGACCCCCATATATGAATGTATACTATATACTGACCCCCATATATATGAATGTATACTATATACTTACCCCCATATATATGAATGTATACTATATATTGACCACATATATGAATGTTTACTATATACTTAGCAACCAATCAGATCGCTTCTTTCATTTTTGAATAGGCCTCTGAAAAATGAAAGAAGCAATTTGATTGGTTGCTATGGGCAACTCAGCAGCTTTTCCAGGAAAGTAAAGTTTAACCACAACACTGTAACACTGTCCACCCTGGGACTCGAACCAGTGACGGTTTCCCATCCCACTGTACTGCCGAGACGGTCCTGCTTATCTTACATGCAGTGAGATCCCCATAGACCACAATTAGCCTATTGGTTTTATTGGGCAAAAAATCACAGAGTTGATGCACTAGTCACAGTTCTCTATACCATTAATGAAGGGAGGGCTCAATATTCGCAAATTTGCGCATATGCGCACAAATTTTCACATATGCGCAAAAAAAGCGAATATTCGTAATTATGAATATATAGTGCTATATTTGCAATATTTGCAAATTCGCGAATATGCTATATTCGCGATTAAAATTTGAATTGCGAATATTCGTGAGCAACACTAGTCGCTGCAAATACAGTGAAGGAGTTTAAACATGCATGGGGTAGGCATAAGGCTATCCTTCATATAAGATAGGGCCAGGGACTATTGATAGGATTCAGATTATTGGGCAGACTAGATGGGCCAATTGGTTCTTATCTGCCGACACATTCTATGTTTCTATACTGTATGGATATCAGAAAAATGGTTCCAAGCTCTTATTTCTTTATTAAATTCACTACTTTGGGGCAGGAAAGCACGAGAATGAAATATGTTTCTTTAACGTTAGCTGAGCACGATGGGGGTTGGGCACTTTTTTTTTTTTTTTAGGTACTTTTTAGCACTAAAATTGCAGACTATTATGAGAAGGAGGGAAAATGTAGTCCTATTTTTTCTCTCTAAGGGTATGTTCACACTACGGAATTCCCGCGGAAATCCACGGGCGGAATTCCGCAAGCCGAATTCCACGGGCGGAACTCCGAGAGCCGAATTCCGCGGTGTGAACTTAACATTAATGTGAATGGGTTTCCGCGAGAGCCGTTCACACTGCGGAATTTCAGCGCCAATGAAATTGTTCCGCCCAAAGAAAGAACATGTTCATTCTTTGCACGGAAGTCCGCGAGCACTGCATAGCTGTCAATGGTGACGGCTCAGTGCCGCCCGGTCCTACCGCCACCGCCGGCTGCCAGTCTGAATCTTCGCTCACTGAATTCAGCGAGCGGAGATTCCATTCACACACTGTAGTGTGAACATACCCTAATGGGTCGTTATAAGGATATTTTTGAGATTTTGGAAGCTGGGATACTCACTACACCCATGCATATCTAGATAATTAAGTATGGGAGGAACTTAAAAAATGTTTAAAATCACATGGAGATTTGACTTTACTTCATTATGGTCGAATAAAGCACTTAAAGAATTCCTTAAAATTAAAGATTCACTCTTTTGGATGAAAAGGGGCTTATTTATGTAAATCAATTATACGCTTTAGGTCAAATAAAGTCGTTTGAAGAGATAGCCCATAAGTGTGTGGGGGGAAGACAATCAGAAACATTGTTTTTAACAAATAAGTAACACAGATCATAAACCAATAAAAGGAGAGATTGGAGATTTCAGGGATTCTATATATAAGAAAAGTTTAATTAGACTATTTCCTTATGCGAAGTTGCTGTCTCGGCATGCTGGGAGTTGTGGTTCTGCAGCGGTTGGGGGTTCACAGCTTGAAGACCACTGCTATAGAGGGTGCAAATGTATCTGAGCCCTGGAACTCAAATAATGTGAAATATGAGATGATCAAAATGGAGCCCCTGCACTAATTACTTGGGTTCTGAGGTCTGTAAGGTCCATAGTAAAAACATCAGGTTCTGTCTATAGCAGATACTAAATCATGGCAGCTCAAAGAAACAAGCAGTCATTCTGACATGTCACATGTGATGTCATAGACAGCTGGAGGCCTGACATCCCACTGACAGCCGCCCGAGCCTTCAGTCAGTTCCAGTGCGATTAGTGAGAATAGTGAGATTAGCGTCTTCTTCTTCTACTTGTCTGAAATGGAGCTAAAAGGACTGGGGTTCGTCCCCCTCCTGTTGGCGTTTTGGTGTGCGGCCTGGCTTGCCACCAGCTACATCATGACGGTCGTCCTCGGCCATGCAGCCTCGCCACTGATGAGCATCAGGTAAGATAAACAAGCACATGATTCTTATTTCATGGGTTGGGAGTGAGGAAATATCCATAATAACATTGGTTTCTTTTCCTTCACAGTGACGTGGGAAATGTCTTTCCCGAAAGCATATTATTCAGAATTGGATTCATAGGGATGTCCATTGGCACTTTGGTACTAACCTTTCTTATTTATAAGTATATGGTTATGCATACTGAAGAGTTCAGGGGTCATCAGGTCCTGATCCAGAGGATCCTGCTGGCCATTGTGTGGGCCTCCTGTTTTTCCACAGCTGTTATGCATGTATTGTCCCCCGAAGAATATCCCAGGATACACTTTGTCAGCACGATAATTTCCATTACATGTGAAGCCTTATACTACCTTGGGCAGTCCATCCAGATGTATAAATTACCAGGAGCAAAAAAAGTCATCCACCATAGTAGATGCACCTGCTGTGGCCTGACTTTTGTCTGTGTAGTTTTCTATTTTGGATATGAAACATTAAAGGAATTATTCCATAATGATGAAGACTGGGACGAGATCCGTGAAATCCCCATCATAATCATCGAGTGGGTGATGCTTCTACTGATCCTGATAAACATCGTGACCTATTATTCCACCATGCAGAGGTTATTGTTGACCGTCTCCAGAAACAGCTGCACACTCTCTCTTAGAGTAAAAATTGATGACTTCGGGGTGTAGACCACCACGGGGGCCATCAAGTGGACTTCTGGGAGAGATACTGCACAGGACACGGAAAACATCTAAAGAAGAATAACTGGGGGACTACATATGGTGCCAGTAATCATGACACAATAATATGAGCTGGTGATATTACCTATACAAAAAAAAATAAAAAAAATAATAAAAAAATATTGGTGTGTGAAGTGTAATACCTAGTTAGAAAAACAGAATCAAATTCATCATTATAACCCCCCTCTGCATTACCCTGTTTATTATTTTTCAAGCAAGCACTTTGTTCTAATTCGTCCACTCTCTGGCGTGCTCCTTGTATAAGGGGTTTGGGATACCCTTTTTGTTTAGTTTAAAACGATCCTCCAGGTTCTCTAGTTGTTGTAGGTATTTTTGTGTGGAAGAACAATTCCTTCGGATTCTTTTCATTTGACCTAATGGAATGTTCTTCTTCCATTATTTAAGATGGCAACTGTTAAAGTCGAGGTATCTGTTTGCATCCACCTCCTTAAAATAGTTGGCAGTATGCGAACAGCCATCCTGAATATAGATATTTAAATCCAGGAACTCACATTTTTTGGGGGGACTGATGCAGCGCTGCCTTTGGATATCTCTGGCTCTGCCATAGCGCTTTTTTGAGGGGGCGTGTCGGCTGCCCTTCGTCTGGTGGTCAACACTAGTGTTGCTCGCAAATATTCGCAATGCGCGAATTCGCGAATATTCGCAATATAGCACTATATATTCGAAATTACGAATATTGTTTTTTTTTTTTCACAATACACATCACAGTGATCATCCCTCTCTGCTTCCAGGCTTGTGTGGTGTAAAGAAGGCTCTAATACTACTGTGTGAGACTGGCGTTATGAATTTTCGCATATGGGAAAATTTGCTTATGCAACATTTTCATTTATGCAAATTTTCGCATATGCAAAAATATTACGCGAATATTACGAATATGCGAATTTAGCGAATATATGACGAATATTTGTCCATATATACGCGAAATATCGCGAATTCGAATATGGCCTATGCTGCTCAACACTAGTCAACACGCGCTATCTGGCCAGCGAGCCAGGGCCCCGTACAGGAGATCACGGGGCCCCCCAGCAGTCGGACACCCACAATCTGAAATGTATCCCCTATCCTTGGGATAGGGGATGTTTTCAACACTGCACTACTCCTTTAATGGCCTCCAAAATGAAGTTCCTCTGATGTATGGGCATCAAGGGATCTTCCACTAAAAAAGATCATACAGCTTCCACTCCTCTGTCATGTGGGATGTTACTATATAATGAAGCAATATCTAGCGTTGCCCACATATAGTCCTCTTCCCGTATGATATCTTTCAATAGGGTTAATAAACGCCCATTTATCTCTGAGGTATGCTGGTAAAGACACCGCACATTTCTGTAACTGATGGTCTATATATTCAGATAAACATCTGGCAACTATCGGACGACCAGGTGTTTTTTTTTTCGGTCTTTATGTACATTAGGTAGAAAATAAAAATAAGGTACATTTGGTTTGGGGTTAAATATATATCATGTTTTTCCCTCTTAAAGGGGTACTACGCACCAAGACATCTTATCCCCTCTCCAAAGGACCCCCGTGATCTCGGTTGCGGCACCCTGTTGTCATCACTGCACAGAGAATACAGGGGCCAGCACATCGGCATAGCCATTGACTGTCCTGGCATGCTGGGAGTTTTGCTACAGCTGGAACTCTTTTTATTAGAAAAATATAAAACTTTTACAAAACACAAATACAATGCTTAATCAGCTGAAACATAAGGATGAAAAAGTAACAAATATAAACTCTTTGTTACAGAATAAAAGGACCTACCTAACCAACAGCCCAGCTTAACTCAACTACCAAATAATGCCTGATACTACTAATTTCTTACCTATTATCCTTCCAAACACACACACATACACACACACATTAATTACCAACAAAACATAAATATAGCTTTCCTTAATTAAGTTTTAACTGAAAACATCCGAATAGGAAACTTATCCCCACATACCATACACAAAATGCATTAAACAAAAATAAATAGGGCTAACTGCCATAAAAATAATAAGGAAATAAATAAAATAATTCCATCTTGGAAATACCATTAATTTTACACACAGACAACAACCAATACTCACAATACATATTAGATCATAACAACGAAAAAAATAAAAAAATAAAATAAAGTAAAAAAAAATAAAAAAATTTATAATAAAAAGAGGGCTTATTGCCATAACTAAAAATAATTCCAACTTGGAAATTTCATTTATTTATTTATTTTTTCCCCTTTCTCCTTTCCCTTCTCTTTAAACTATAGTAACACACACATGCATGGATACATTACCATAAGGGGGAAAAAATAAACACAATAATATCAACTAAAAGCTGGTCCGACTTCCTTTACCCAACAATGAGGTATAACACTATACAAAAATACATAAAACTATTTATACTTATGAAATACATGTAAACAAGAATAAAACCTAAAGAAAAATAACCTACACTATGAACTCTCCCATCACCCACACCACTCCCACTGGACATGGTCAGAGTTCGTGTATCACAGTGTTTTTTTTATTTATTATTATTTTTTTTTTACTGAAACAGTCATTGTCCATAAACTGACCCAAGTCAGACCCAAAGCATCACCCCCTCCCCCCAACAACCCCCACCCAACTTAAAATTAATCCCCCCCCCCACTATTATTAACTAACTCAACAATGTACTAATTCACTACAACCACAGAAATAATATGAAAAACAAAGTAATACAGTACTTCAAACCCTTCAAACGCTATCCCTTCATAAAACTGACCCTATACTCACCCTAACATCTATATACTGTCCCTAACCAAAATTAAGGTACATCAAAAGAAAACCCTCTCCACAGGAGAGAAGCCCTACTGGTACCAAGACTGCCATACTCCAAAGACCTGATCTTCCCGAGGTCACCAGTGATGTTCCTACATACCTCCACCTCGGAGAGGACTTTCTGTTGGGTCGATACTAAGCACCGTGCATTCCACGTGTAGTACCTAACCACTAAGCTAACTAAGAATAAAGTGCCCCGATCACGGCCACCCAGGTTCCTGAATGCCCCATAAGCCCACTCCGGATAGGAAAGGCCGGCAAGTTGACTCCAGCCGATGGAAGCACCCACCCTGTTGTAAACCCCTATATTAAAGGGACAATGAAGCAGGAAGTGGTCCATGCTTTCCAGCGTGTCCCCGTACTCTTCTCGGGGACATCCCCGGTCATCAGAGTTCCTGTACTTCAGGTTGTCCCTCACATATAGCTTCCCCTGAAAGCAGCGCCAGGCCAAGTCCCAAAACTTCTGGGGGATCCTTTTCATATTTAAAAGATGCAATCCCACCGTCAGATCCCGACCTGGGCAGTCCCTGAGCGCCAGAGGCTTCTGGAAGTGGGTCAACAGAACCCGTTTGTCAAGGAACTGCCTTGACTGGGTCCTGATCTCCCACACTCCCAGACCCCACCGACGTATCGCCTTCAGAGTCGGGGTAGCGTAAGCCGGAAGATATCCATGTGGTGTACGGAGGTCCTTCACTTGCCCTCCTGTCTCCCATTCCTGGAAGAAAGGCCGAAACCATTCCC
Source organism: Hyla sarda (assembly GCF_029499605.1). Lineage (NCBI taxonomy): Eukaryota > Metazoa > Chordata > Amphibia > Anura > Hylidae > Hyla > Hyla sarda. The sequence goes on from NW_026607603.1 coordinate 148,901, forward strand.
TGCAGGAGAGTACCCACGGAGGAGCCCTCTCTGACCAGAGGTTTGCAATGTTGGCTTTCAAGAAGGTGTTCGTTAAGAACACCACAGGGTTTACCATAGATAAACCCCCTAGTCTCCTCGTGCGGTACGTAACCTCCCTCTTGACTAGGTTCAACCTGTTCCCCCATAACAGTTGGAAAAACAGGCTGTAGACCCTAGTGTAGTAAGCCTCTGGTAAAATACATACGCTGCCCAGATAGATAAACAAGGGGAGCAGGTACGATTTGATCAGGTGTACCCTTTCCCTGAGGGTCATAGACCAACCCTTCCACTGGTCCACCCTCTGAGTGGCATCCTGGAGCTTACCATCCCAGTTTTTGGTGGGATAATCATCCTGGCCGAATGTGATGCCCAAAACTTTTGCTGAGTCTTGGGGCCCTGGAAGGGTGTCCGGGAGATCAAACGTGGGGTCTCCCCCTCCCAGCCAGAGACTCTCACACTTATCCTGGTTGATCTTAGACCCGGATGCCTCCGAGTAGCGGTCCACTTCCGACATCACCACATCGGCCTCCTCTCTCGAGGAGAGGAAAATGGTGACATCATCAGCGTACGCCACCACTCTCTGGGCGACACCCGGCTCCGCCAGAATCATCCTGACTCCCGCCAATGGTCCGCAACTCACCCTCCTAAGGAAGGGATCGATCGCAAATACATATAAGAGCGGGCTCAAAGGACAACCCTGACGGACTCCAGACCCCACCTCAAAGAGCGGCCAGACCACCCGTTCACCAGCGGGAAACTCTCTGCCCCTGCATACAAGATCTTAAGCCAATTAACAAAAGTACACGGTAAGCCATATCTCAGGAGGACGGACCAGAGGTAGTCATGGTTCACTCGATCAAATGCTTTGGCCTGATCCAAGGAAAAGTAAGTACCCCTTCCAGAGACCCGCACTACTCCGCTCCACTGCCTCCCTGACACTGAGGACAGCACTTAAGGTGCTTCGGCCTGGAACAGAGCAGTGCTGAGCCCCCGAAAGGAGCCGGGGTGCAAACTTCACCAGCCGATTAAACAGTATCTTGGCCAGAAGCTTCCTGTCTGTAGGTGCGAGTAGAAGGATCTGACGACCTCCAGGATCCCTGATCTGGACCGATTCAGAGATCCCGTACTATCAATCAGTCCTGAGACTACTTTACTACTCACTGACATCTTGCAGTTCCTGTAAGGGTCGGGCGAGCGGTACTTCCCGTAATCCCTCTCAAAAACCAAAGATGCTTGCCTATCGTACTGACACCTCATCAGCAAGGACTTCACTCTGGAGATATCCTCTCGGCTACCTCCAGTCGAGACGAGAAGCTCGAGTTTCCTCCTCAGTCCCTGATACAGGCGATACCTGTTTAGGGACCTGAGGCTCGAGAGCTGGCGGAAGAACCCCGCAACCTGCTTCTTGAATATCTCCCACCACTCAGACTTACTACTACAAAAGTCCAGTAAAGGTACCTGACTTTGAAGAAAATCCTCAAAGGACTGTCTTATCTCTGTTTCCTCCAGGAGGGACAAATTCAGCTTCCAATAACCTTTTCCCATCCGGGGGGTCTCTGAAACATTCAGGGAAAACAAAATCATACAGTGGTCGGAGAACTCCACCTCAACCACGGACACTGCGGAAGAGACGGCTTCCTCCTTTAAATAAAACCTGTCTATCCTAGACCTGCTGCTACCTCGATGAAAGGTGAAACCCGCGTGGCCTGAGGGGCTCCGGATGTGGGCATCCTCTAGGCGAGCTTCCCTGACTATATTACTAAGGGCCACACAGTCATAAGCCAGCCGATCATTGGAACCTCTCCTATCTTGGGACCTCGTGACATTATTGAAGTCCCCTCCAAAGATCACTTGCCGGCTAGTAAAAAGAAAGGGTTTAATCCTCATAAAGAGATCCTTACGGCCCCACTTTGTTTGTGGGGTGTAGATGTTAATGAGCCGGAGCTCTTGTCCCTTCATGAAGACATCTAAGATCAGGCACCTCCCCATTTCTAACTCAATGACCCGTCTGCATTCGACCGGAGCGGTAAAAAGGACCGCCACCCCACTATACGGCTCAGCCACAAGAGACCAGTGGGAGGGGCCGCGCCTCCACTCTCTTCTGGCTTTCACCAGAGAGGCTAGATCTGACAACCTGGTCTCCTGTAAAAAGAAAATGTCGGCTTCAACACGGCCGAGAAAATCAAAGGCTGCGAATCTAGCCGTATCAGACTTTATACTGGCACAATTAATAGATGCCAGCGTCAATGGGGTGAGTGCTGCCATCCTGGGTAATTGAGTTAGACGGCCTTACCCATTATTTTTTCTTGCCCTTCTTCTTCACCGCCTCATCCCCTGAAGAAGAAGGAGCATTCTTACTTTCTTTAGATCTCTTTTTTGACTCAGACTGATCCATCTGGCTCCCATCTCCATCTGGCCCTGAGTTAGCCCTGCCCTCCGAGGAAGATGCCTCAACAGGACAGGACCCAGTTCCCCCTGGAGGCTCCAATCCCTCAGGCACCCCATCCTCGCCACCCCCCTCCAATGAGGGGGAGGAGATGGTATCAAGGACAAGGTACCTGTTCGATAGGTCAATCAGAAGGGGGGCAGGTAAGCTTCCTTTTAGGACCTGGCCTTTAGCACCTGAAATAGAGGACTGAGACTTCCCCTTTACAACTTTTTTGCCCTTGTCTTTTTTCGGCCTTTCCCTCCCCTCCTCATCCACACTTTTATAGTGGGAGGAATCAGAAAAGATCAGCCTCTTTGCCTTCCTCTTCGCGAATCCTCCTAATCTCCTCATCCAACACACCATCCCCCAGGGTCTCAGCAACATCTGGGCTAGTGACAGGAGCAGGGCCAGGAGCTACCCCCGCCACCTGAGAACTCTCCAGCTCCCTGCTCCTTCTGCGGTTTTCCTCTCGCCTTAGTTTGGCAGGCCCCTTCTTGCTCTTCATTAACCCTTTTGCTCCTTCACCCATGCCCGTACCCTCCCCAGCCGGGGCAACCCTAAAGCTCTCCCCAGCTGGAGCGGCCACCAAACGGGAAAAGGCGCTGGGGCAACGCTTGAAAGGGTGTCCTAGGACAACACACAGATGACACCGGATCTGCCCACAGGATGCAGCCAAATGACCAGCCCCACCACAAAAAGCGCAAACTTGCACAGTGCAGGCTGCGCTAAAATGGGTAGGACTACCACACCTGTGGCAGACTTTAGGCTGCCCCTGGTAGAAGACTTGGATTCTGTCACGTCCGAGTAAGGCTGCCGATGGGATGTGGGCAACTGTGCTCCCTGAACGCCTAAGTTTGACGGAAAACGTCCAGGCCCCAGACCAGATCCCGTGCTCATCAAGATTTTTCTTGGGCATGTCCGTCACATCCCCATAACGACCGAGCCAGGTCATGATGTCGTAGCAAGACAGCGACTCGTTACGGGTCAAAACGGTCACTCTCTTGGTTTGGTTCTGCCGGGATATCGCTTTTACAGCGAAATCCCGCCAGCCGGGCTCGTTCTTCACCATCTCGTAATTCGACCAGAAAAGTTCAAGACCCTCTGGCCGAACAAAGCTGATGTCGAACTCAGAAGAACCATAGGGGTGAATCAGGGCAAAGATGTCACTCGCCCTGAACTCCATCTGAAGGAGGAGCTCAACCACCCTTGCCCGGGGCGGGCACGCTGTCACGATGCCGGCTGGCAGGTAGTGGATCCTCTGTGCCAGAGAGGGATTGGCGTGGACCGTGCTAGTGGATCGGTTCTAAGTCACTACTGGTTTTCACCAGAGCCCGCCGCAAAGCGGGATGGTCTTGCTGCGGCGGTAGTGACCAGGTCGTATCCACTAGCAACGGCTCAACCTCTCTGACTGCTGAAGATAGGCGCGGTACAAGGGAGTAGACAGAAGCAAGGTCGGACGTAGCAGAAGGTCGGGGCAGGCAGCAAGGATCGTAGTCAGGGGCAACGGCAGGAGGTCTGGAACACAGGCTAGGAACACACAAGGAAACGCTTTCACTGGCACAATGGCAACAAGATCCGGCGAGGGAGTGCAGGGGAAGTGAGGTATAAATAAGGAGTGCACAGGTGAACACACTAATTAGAACCACTGCGCCAATCAGCGGCGAAGTGGCCCTTTAAATCGCAAAGACCCGGCGCGCGCGCGCCCTAGGGAGCGGGGCCGCGCGCGCCGGGACAGGACCGACGGAGAGCGAGTCAGGTACGGGAGCCGGGGTGCGCATCGCGAGCGGGCGCCACCCGCATCGCGAATCGCATCCCGGCTGGAGGCGGTATCGCAGCGGCCCGGGTCAGTGGATCTGACCGGAGCGCTGCAGTGACGAGAGTGTAGCAAGCGCTCCGGGGAGGAGCGGGGACCTGGAGCGCTCGGCGTAACAGTACCCATCCCCTTGGGTCTCCCCCTCTTCTTAGAGCCTGAGAACCTGAGGACCAGACTTTTGTCTAGAATATTGTCCTCAGGTTCCCAGGATCTCTCTTCTGGACCACAACCCTCCCAATCAACTAAAAAAAAAGTTTTCCCTCTGACCTTCTTGGATGCCAGAATCTCTTTGACGGAGAAGATGTCCGAGGAGCCGGAAACAGGAGTGGGGGAAACAAGTTTGGGAGAGAAACGGTTGATGATAAGTGGTTTAAGAAGAGAAACGTGAAAGGCATTAGGGATACGAAGAGAAGGAGGAAGAAGAAGTTTGTAAGAGACAGGATTAATCTGGCACAAAATTTTGAAAGGACCAAGATAGCGTGGTCCCAACTTGTAGCTAGGGACACGGAAGCGGACATATTTAGCGGAGAGCCATACCTTGTCTCCAGGAGAAAAAATGGGAGGAGCTCTTCTTTTCTTATCAGCAAACTTCTTCATGCGTGATGAAGCCTGTAAGAGAGAATTTTGGGTCTCTCTCCATATGGTGGAAAGATCACGAGAAATTTCATCCACAGCGGGCAGACCAGAGGGCAAGGGGGTAGGGAGGGGAGGAAGAGGGTGACGGCCGTACACCACGAAAAATGGGGATTTGGAGGAAGATTCAGAGACTCTGAAGTTATACGAGAATTCGGCCCATGGTAGAAGATCTGCCCAATCATCCTGGCGGGAGGAAACAAAATGTCGTAAATAATCACCCAAGACCTGGTTAATTCTTTCTACTTGTCCATTGGATTGAGGATGATATGCAGAAGAAAAGTTTAATTTAATCTTGAGTTGTTTACAGAGAGCCCTCCAGAATTTTGACACGAATTGGGCGCCTCTATCCGAGACGATCTGCGTGGGCAACCCGTGAAGACAAAAAATGTGTACAAAAAATTGTTTAGCCAACTGAGGCGCTGAAGGAAGACCAGGAAGAGGGATGAAATGTGCCATTTTGGAGAATCGATCAACGACCACCCAAACAACAGTGTTGCCACGGGATGGGGGTAAGTCTGTAATAAAATCCATACCAATCAGAGACCAAGGCTGTTCGGGGACAGGCAGAGGATGAAGAAAACCAGCGGGCTTCTGGCGAGGAGTCTTATCCCGGGCACAGACAGTGCAGGCTCGCACAAAGTCCACGACATCCGTCTCCAGAGTCGGCCACCAATAGAAGCGAGAGATGAGTTGCACAGATTTCTTGATGCCTGCATGACCTGCGAGATGGGAGGAGTGACCCCATTTGAGGATTCCGAGGCGTTGGCGTGGAGAGACGAAGGTCTTTCCTGGAGGAGTTTGCCTGATGGAGGCTGGAGAAGTGGAAATCAGGCAGTCAGGAGGAATGATGTGTTGCGGAGAGAGTTCAACTTCCGAAGCATCCGAGGAACGAGAGAGAGCATCGGCCCTAATGTTCTTATCGGCAGGCCGAAAGTGAATTTCAAAATTAAATCGGGCAAAGAACAGAGACCACCTGGCCTGGCGAGGATTCAGCCGTTGGGCAGACTGGAGATAGGAGAGGTTCTTGTGATCGGTGTAAATAATAACTGGAAATCTTGATCCCTCCAGCAGATGCCTCCATTCCTCAAGTGCTAATTTAATGGCTAGAAGCTCTCGATCCCCGATGGAGTAGTTCCTCTCCGCCGGAGAGAAGGTCCTAGAAAAAAACCACAAGTAACAGCATGCCCGGAAGAATTTTTTTGTAGAAGGACCGCTCCAGCTCCTACAGAGGAGGCATCAACCTCCAATAGGAAGGGTTTAGATGGGTCAGGTCTGGAGAGCACGGGAGCCGAAGAAAAGGCAGACTTGAGCCGTTTAAAGGCGTCTTCCGCTTGAGGAGGCCAAGACTTGGGATTGGCATTTTTTTTGGTTAAAGCCACGATAGGAGCCACACCGGTAGAAAAATGTGGAATAAATTGCCTGTAATAATTGGCGAACCCCAAAAAACGTTGGATAGCACGGAGTCCGGAGGGGCGTGGCCAATCTAAGACGGCAGAGAGTTTGTCTGGATCCATTTGTAGTCCCTGGCCAGAGACCAAGTATCCTAGGAAAGGAAGAGATTGGCATTCAAACAGACATTTCTCTATCTTGGCATAAAGTTGATTGTCACGAAGTCTCTGAAGAACCATACGGACATGCTGGCGGTGTTCTTCTAGATTGGCAGAAAAAATCAGGATATCGTCCAGATATACAACAACACAGGAGTATAAGAGATCACGAAAAATTTCATTAACAAAGTCTTGGAAGACGGCAGGGGCGTTGCACAGGCCAAAGGGCATGACCAGATACTCAAAGTGTCCATCTCTAGTGTTAAATGCCGTTTTCCATTCATCCCCCTCTCTGATGCGGATGAGATTATAAGCACCTCTTAAGTCCAGTTTGGTAAAGATGTGGGCACCTTGGAGGCGATCAAAGAGTTCAGAGATGAGGGGTAGGGGGTAGCGGTTCTTTACCGTGATTTTATTAAGACCGCGGTAGTCAATGCAAGGACGTAGAGAGCCATCTTTTTTGGACACAAAGAAAAATCCGGCTCCGGCAGGAGAGGAGGATTTACGGATAAAGCCCTTTTTTAAATTTTCCTGGATGTACTCAGACATAGCAAGAGTCTCTGGGGCGGACAGAGGATAAATTCTGCCCCGGGGTGGAGTAGTGCCCGGGAGGAGGTCAATAGGACAATCATAAGGCCTGTGAGGAGGTAGAGTCTCAGCTTGTTTTTTGCAAAAAACATCCGCAAAGTCCATATAGGCCTTAGGGAGACCGGTTACAGGGGGAACCACAGAGTCACGGCAAGGGGTACTGGGAACCGGTTTTAGGCAGTCCTTGAAACAAGAGGGCCCCCAACTCTTGATCTCCCCAGTGGACCAATCCAGGGTTGGGGAATGGAGTTGAAGCCAGGGTAGTCCAAGGAGAATTTCGGAAGTGCAATTGGGGAGGACCAAAAATTCAATCTTCTCGTGATGAGGTCCGATGCACATTAGAAGGGGCTCCGTGCGGAAACGTATGGTACAGTCCAATCTTTCATTGTTTACACAATTGATGTAGAGGGGTCTGGCGACACTGGTCACCGGGATGTTGAACCTGTTGACGAGAGAGGCCAAAATAAAATTTCCTGCAGATCCGGAATCCAAGAAGGCCATAGTAGAGAAGGAGAAGGCAGAGGCAGATATCCGCACAGGCACAGTAAGACGTGGAGAAGCAGAGTAGACATCAAGGACTGTCTCACCTTTGTGCGGAGTCAGCGTACGTCTTTCCAGGCGGGGAGGACGGATAGGACAATCCTTCAGGAAGTGTTCGGTACTGGCACAGTACAGGCAGAGATTCTCCATGCGGCGTCGTGTCCTCTCTTGAGGTGTCAGGCGAGACCGGTCGACCTGCATAGCCTCCACGGCGGGAGGCACAGGAACGGATTGCAGGGGACCAGAGGAGAGAGGAGCCGGGGAGAAAAAACGCCTCGTGCGAACAAAGTCCATATCCTGGCGGAGCTCCTGACGCCTTTCGGAAAAACGCATGTCAATGCGAGTGGCTAGATGAATGAGTTCATGTAGGTTAGCAGGGATTTCTCGTGCGGCCAGAACATCTTTAATGTTGCTGGATAGGCCTTTTTTAAAGGTCGCGCAGAGGGCCTCATTATTCCAGGATAATTCTGAAGCAAGAGTACGGAATTGTACGGCGTACTCGCCAACGGAAGAATTACCCTGGACCAGGTTCAACAGGGCAGTCTCAGCAGAAGAGGCTCGGGCAGGTTCCTCAAAGACACTTCGAATTTCCGAGAAGAAGGAGTGTATAGAGGCAGTGACGGGGTCATTGCGGTCCCAGAGCGGTGTGGCCCATGACAGAGCTTTTCCAGACAGAAGGCTGACTACGAAAGCCACCTTAGACCTTTCAGTAGGAAACTGGTCCGACATCATCTCCAAGTGCAGGGAACATTGGGAAAGAAAGCCACGGCAGAATTTAGAGTCCCCATCAAATTTATCCGGCAAGGATAGTCGTAGACCAGAAGCGGCCACTCGCTGCGGAGGAGGTGCAGGAGCTGGCGGAGGAGATGATTGCTGAAGCTGTGGTAGTAGCTGCTGTAGCATCACGGTCAGTTGAGACAGCTGTTGGCCTTGTTGCGCTATCTGTTGTGACTGCTGGGCGACCACCGTGGTGAGGTCGGCGACAACTGGCAGAGGAACTTCAGCGGGATCCATGGCCGGATCTACTGTCACGATGCCGGCTGGCAGGTAGTGGATCCTCTGTGCCAGAGAGGGATTGGCGTGGACCGTGCTAGTGGATCGGTTCTAAGTCACTACTGGTTTTCACCAGAGCCCGCCGCAAAGCGGGATGGTCTTGCTGCGGCGGTAGTGACCAGGTCTTATCCACTAGCAACGGCTCAACCTCTCTGACTGCTGAAGATAGGCGCGGTACAAGGGAGTAGACAGAAGCAAGGTCGGACGTAGCAGAAGGTCGGGGCAGGCAGCAAGGATCGTAGTCAGGGGCAACGGCAGGAGGTCTGGAACACAGGCTAGGAACACACAAGGAAACGCTTTCACTGGCACAATGGCAACAAGATCCGGCGAGGGAGTGCAGGGGAAGTGAGGTATAAATAAGGAGTGCACAGGTGAACACACTAATTAGAACCACTGCGCCAATCAGCGGCGAAGTGGCCCTTTAAATCGCAAAGACCCGGCGCGCGCGCGCCCTAGGGAGCGGGGCCGCGCGCGCCGGGACAGGACCGACGGAGAGCGAGTCAGGTACGGGAGCCGGGGTGCGCATCGCGAGCGGGCGCCACCCGCATCGCGAATCGCATCCCGGCTGGAGGCGGTATCGCAGCGCCCCGGGTCAGTGGATCTGACCGGAGCGCTGCAGTGACGAGAGTGTAGCGAGCGCTCCGGGGAGGAGCGGGGACCCGGAGCGCTCGGCGTAACACACGCATCTTTACCCCTCCAAATCAGACGGGCCACATTCCTACGGTTACTATCCTGCCCGGGAGTCGGGAGGGACCACATCACCTCCCCATTCTGTTCTTGGAAGGCACCCAGACCATGCCTCTCTATCCAAAAAGACAGGTCAACCGAACCCCTCCCTTCTACCTCAATTGACCTATCACCCTTACGCAGAGCCTCCAGGAGGCGCCGCTGCAAGTGACCCCCAGAACCAGATGGAGACGGAGACCCTCTTGATTCCCCGGCAGCGACGCTGGCATAGCTTCTAGCAGTCGCCACCAGGGGGGCAGCCGAACCAGCCCCTACTTCCTCAGTACTCTTTACTGATCCAGTGACATCCCTTTGCCTGCCTCCAGCACTCTTCTCTTGCACACCGATAGCATCCCTCTCTTGTACAACTCTAGCACCCCTCTCTCGCACACCGCTAGCATCCCTTTCTTGCACACCGCTAGCACCCCTCTCTCGCACACCGCTAGCACCCCTCTCTTGCACACCGCTAGCACCCCTCTCTTGCACACCGCTAGCACCCCTCTCTTGCACACCGCTAGCACCCCTCTCTTGCACACCGCTAGCACCCCTCTCTAGTACACCTCTAATGCCCCACTCTTGCACACTGCTAACATTTTCATGCAACATACCATCACCAAAATTTTCACTCTCTTTTGCACTCTTCCCTTTCACACTATTATCCTGGCTAAACTTTCCTGAGCTGGCCGGGTTATTTGCGTATGCCACGGGGGTTTGTGCTGCTGGTCCCGCCCCCGATGACCGCTTTTTCGGTTCTGGCGATGTTACTTCCAGTTCCAGTGATGACACTTCCTTCAACGCCGATGATGTTCCCAGTGAGAACTGCTTCACACTGGGTGGGATCTGTCCCTCCGGACGCACCCCCACCCCTCCTACAGCAGCCGACGTGGAGGGATTCCCCACAGCGTCAGTGCAACCTTCAGGAGCCACCTTACCCGACCGCCCGGGCTTTTCTACCAATCCAGACGCATGGACACTCCCCCCCCCCCTCACAGAGGAGTGCCCTGCTACGCCCAGATCGCTCGGGGGACCGCCCCCCGAGCAGACAGCAACATCACCAAGCTCCGGCACTAGGACACGCCCCCTGCCCACCTGGGGTGGTCCTGCAGCATCGGAGTCGCCCACCTTAAGCCTGTCCTGCCCTTCCCTACCGACTGGACAGGCGGCTCCTTGGCGTCTGCAGCCATCTTAGAAACCTTATCCACCATGTACCCCCCATTCTGGCCCCGCTTTACAGCAAAAGCGGGGTCGGGCAGACTGGGGGGCCCACCAGCCTGAACCACCTTTTCAGATGGCCCAGACTGCTGGAGAGAAGAATAAACAAGTCTGGTGACCTCTCCTTTTTTCCTTTTATTTCTCCTCTTCCTCTTGCCCTTCACCTCAGTATCTGGGCCTAAGTCATTTCCAAATGAGAAGTTCTCAAAATGGGTAGGTGACTCTTGGAGCACAATCGCCTTCAGCAATCCACCACCAATTAACCCATTGCTGCTGCCGCTGTCGTCACTGCTGTCATCTGACGTTACAGGCAGGGCTACCTGAGCAGGATTTATGTATGAACTCTGGGTTGTGTCCTCCTCCTCTATTTCACTCTCCTCTGCACCACCATCTTGCTTCTCTTTAGCACCTTCCTCAGCACTGTCCTCTCTTTCTCCACCACCATCTTCCTCCACACTGTCCTCCTCAGCACTGTTCTCTCTTTCTCCTCCACCATCCACCTCCACACCATCCTCCTCTGCACTGCTTTCGCTGTGACTGACCTCCTCCTCTCTTTCTGGGTTCTGCTGGCCTCTGAACCGACTTTCATTGCAGAGTTTTTCTCTGAAGATACCAGCCCCTTCCATGATCTCCATCCTCACCCTTTCTACCTCCTCAACCTCTTTTTTCAGGGTGCGCACTTTAGCCGAATACACTGGCCTTCGATTTTTTGAGGTGTAATCAGCCTGGTAACGGGCAAATTTTAAGTCCTCTCTTAGCCCACGAAGCATTTTGCCAAGACACTCATACTCCGCCATTTTTGCTTGGATTCGGGACCCAAAAGTGGCCAAAGACTCCCTGGGACCCAATGCCCCCCATTGCTGGGGTTCAGAGGTACCTTGCCTCCCCATGTTTCTCCTCAACTCCTCACCTTCATGCAGGTCTTTACCTGCAGCCTTGCTTGTAGCCTTCCTTGCAGCCTTGCGGCTTCCAGATATGGACGGTGGAGTTGGTTCTGCATTTCTGCGGATCCTGGAGGATCTCCGTACCCCATCCTGGGAGTTGGCCGTTGCAATGTCACCTCCACCTCCCGCCGGCCTGGTAAGGGAGATGGGGACGTTGGGGTTCATGCAGGGAAACCCTTCCCCGAAGGCTGCCACAAACCTGGGGGGGGGGGGGGGGGGGGAGGGCTGGTGAAAATCCTGCTGCTCTCTGGTTCTCTGGTTCTCCTGGAGCTGACGATCACACAACCACACCCTGAACAGGAAGTAGTGCAACAGCTGGAGACACCCTATTTGGAAAGCACTGCTGTAGGGTAATTTGGTGGTGGATGCAAATCCCTAATTTAGGCCTCAAATGCACATGGTGCTCTTTCACTTTGGAGCCCTCTCATATTTCAAGGCAACAGTTTTTGGTTACAAATTTTTTTTCTCTTCTTTTAACCCTTAAGAAAAGGTAAATTTTGGGTCTACACCAGCATGTTAGTGTAAACAGAGTGTACCATATACATTTGAGGCCTAAATTGGTGATTTGCACAGGGGTGGCTGGTAGTTACAGCAGTTCTGACATAAACATAAAAAACACCCATATGTGACCCCCATTTAGAAAACTACACCCCTCACGTAAAGTAACAAGGGGTATAGTGAGCCTTAACATCCCACAGGTGTTTGACAAATTTTTGTTAAAGTTGGAGGTGAAAATAAAAAAATGTATATTTTTTTCCCTAAAATGCTATTGTTACCCCAATTTTATCATTTTCACAAGGGGTAATAGGAAAAAAAGCCCAGCAAAATTTGTAACCCCATCTCTTCTGAGTCAGAAAATACCCCACATGTGGATGTAAAGTGCTCTGCGGGTGAACTACAGGGCTCAGAAGAGAAGGAGCACCATTGGGCTTTTGGAGAGAGAATCTGGCTGAAATTGAAGGCCATGTGCATTTAGGCCTCCATGGTGCCAGAACAGTGAACCCCCCCCCCCCCCACACACACACACACACACACACACATGTGACCCCATTTTGGAAACTACACCCCTAATAAGAAGTGCAGTGAGCATTTACATCTCACAGGTGTCTGATAGATTTTTTTGAGCAGTGGTCTGCCAAAAGAAAAATGAAAATTTTTCATTTGCACAGCCCACTGTTCCAAAGATCTGTCAAATGCCAGTGGGGTTTAACCCCTTAAGGAACCAGCCCATTTTCACCTTAAGGACCCAGCCATTTTTGCACATCTGACCATTGTCATTTTAAGCATTAATAACTCTGGGATACTTTTACTTTTCATTCTGATTCTGACATTGTTTTTTCGTGACATATTCTACTTCATGTTAGTGGTAAATTTTTGTCGAGGCTTGCATCATTTCTTGGTGAAAAATTCCAAAATTTGATGAAAAAATTGAAAATTTAGCATTTTTCTAACTTTGAAGCTCTCTGCTTGTAACAAAAACAGACATTCCAAATAAATAATATATTGATTCACAGATACAATATGTCTACTTTATATTTTCATCATAAAGTTGACAGGTTTTAAGTTTTAGAAGATATCAGAGGGCTTCAAAGTTCAGCAGCACTTTTCCAATTTTTCACAACATTTTCTAAATTGGAATTTTTCAGGGACCAGTTCAGTTTTGAAGTGGATTTGAAGGGCCTTCATATTAGAAATACCCCACAAATGACCACATTATAAAAACTGCACCCCTCAAAGTATCCAAAATGACATTTGGGTAAGTGTGTTAACCCTTTAGGTGTTTCACAGGAATAGCAGCAAAGTGAAGGAGGAAATTCAAAATCTCCATTTTTTACACTCGCATGTTCTTGTAGACCCAGTTTGTTGAATTTTTACAAGGGGTAATAGGAGAAAAAGCCCCCCAAAATTTGTAACCCAATTTCTCTAGAGTAAGGAAATACCTCATATGTGTATGTAAAGTGTTCGGCTGGTGCAGTAGAGGGCTCAGAAGGGAAGGAGCAACAATGGGATTTTGGAGAGTGAATTTTTGCTGAAATGGTTTTTGGGGGGCATGTCACATTTTGGAAGCCCCTATGGTGCCAGAAGAGCAGAAAACCCCCACATGGCATACCATTTTGGAAACTACACCCCTCAAGCCACGTACCAAGGGGTCCAGTGAGCCTTAACACCCCACAGGTCTTTTACGACTTTTCGTTAAATTTGGATGTGTAAATGAAAAAAAAAAAAAAAAAAGTTTCACTTCCAGGCAGTGGAAGAGAGGTGGTTGTGGTTGTGATAAATATAAAGCAAATACACTATGTTGAGCTAGCGATTGTTTGTCTGTATACAAGAGTGTGAAGCATACAAGTGAGTGAGTATAAAAGTGAGGGGACTTAAAATTAAGGGACTTTAAATTCAGGAAGTTTAAATTGAAATATTTGATTTTTTTTTCTTTTCTGTTAATTTTTGCAATCCCCAAATCTAGTATGACCTCCATGTTGGAAAAGGCAGTCCAGTGTGCATCTTGCGCAATGTATGCAATCCTTGAACAACAGTTTGAGGGTGCATATTGTTGTGCGAGATGTGTGCGAGTTGCTCATTTAGAAGCCCAGATCCTGGATCTAGAGGAGCAACTGGCAACACTGAGATGCATTGACAACCCGCAGAGTAGTCTCCTGCTCACTGAGCAGGTACTCTCTGGGGTCGAGGTGGGGATGGATAGTGGGACGGAGGGGCAGGACAGTCAGGCAGTTAGCTGGGTTACAGTTAGAAAACGGGGTAGAGGGAAAAGTGTCAGGGAGGCTAGTCCTGAACTGGCACACCCCAACAAGTTTGCCCAGTTGGCAGATGAGGGGGATGTCATTTCAGAGCTAGCGGTACTGCAGCAGGACTCTGCCTCTGACCGCCAGGGGGGTGTCTGCTCCAGTAAGGAGGGAGGGAGGAGAGCAGGGCAGGCCAGACAGGTACTGGTAGTGGGGGACTCAATTATTAGGGGGACAGACAGGGTGATCTGTCACAAAGACCGGGATAGCCGAACAGTGTGTTGTCTTCCTGGCGCTCGAGTTCGGCACATCGCGGATCGGGTTGACAGGTTGCTGGGTGGGGCTGGAGAAGACCCAGCAGTCATGGTACATATTGGCACCAATGACAAAGTAAGAGGTAGATGGAGTGTCCTTAAAAATGATTTCAGGGACTTAGGCTGCAAGCTTAAGGCAAGGACCTCCAAGGTAGTATTTTCTGAAATATTACCTGTACCACGAGCCGTACCAGAGAGGCTGCGGGAGATAAGGGAGGTAAACAAGTGGCTCAGAAGCTGGTGTAGGAAGGAGGGGTTTGGGTTCATGGAGAACTGGGCAGACTTCGACTTTAAAGGAAACAGATTTCTGACTATAGCTAAAGACCATTATCTGTCCCAAATGGTGCAGGGCCTGACCAGAGGGGGCGCCCTACTAGACTTAATATTTACCAACGTACTGAAACTGGCAGAGTAATTAATGTGCAAGTAGATGGACACCGAGGAAATAGTGATCATAATGTAATACATTATAACTTGTTCTTCAATAAGGGAATCTCTCGAGGGGCCACAAAAACAATGAACTTTCGAAAAGCAAAGTTCGATCAACTCAGAGAAGCCCATAACAATATAAAATGGGATAATGTCCTCAAAAATAACAATACTGACACTAAATGGGAGACTTTTAAAAATATCTTAAATTTTCACTGTAAGATGTATATACTTTATAGGAATAAAAGGGTCAGAAATAAAAGTAAACCAATATGGATGAATAAAAATGTTAAGGGGGCAATAAATGACTAAAATAAAGCATTTCAGTTACTAAAACAGGACAGCAGTGAAGAAGCATTAAAAAGCTATAGAGAAAAATGTGAAATATGTAAAAAACAGATAAAAGCCGCAAAAATAGAGACAGAAAGACTCATTGCCAAAGAGAGTATGACTAACACCAAAATGTTCTTTAATTATATAAATAGCAAAAAGGTCAAAAATGAAAGTGTTGGCCCTTTAAAAAATGATGAGGAAGAAATTATAAACGGGGATCAGGAAAAAGCAAATATACTAAAATTCTTCTCCACTGTATTCACTGAGGAAAATGAAATGCCAGGTGAAATACAGTGTGATAAGGTAAGCTCCCCAGTACAGGTCACCTGTCTAACCCAGGAAGAAGTACAGTGCCACCTACAAAAAATCTAAATAGACAAATCACCAGGTCCAGATGGCATTCACCCCCATGTTCTAAAGGAATTAAGTAATGTAATAGACAGACGCGGAGGTGTTGAGGGGCATGTGTGGAACTCCGCTACTCCTTGCTGGGATTTGAATAGACTGGCCCAGACCCTTTCTTGTGGATGGAGAGTGGAGCTGAGTAAAACGATCAGACTTTACATGTGATGAATATCTAACAGTGCAGAAGCCGGTGAAACCATTGATTAATACCCCGGCAATATTCTGAACAGAAGCAGCCTCTTGCACTGGCCCCATGTGGAATGGACAATATTGGATGCCTGACTCTCTGCCTGGTCACTCCTCCTAGCGATTTGGAGAAACCGGGACTCATGGACTAAATTGAACAACTTGGTCTTAGCAGAATTCCTCTCTCATGAAATTGGACCCCTCCCTGGACCCAATAAGATCAGTGACTCTGGGGGGTGATTGCACTGTCTACCAGGGGGAGCGTGAATACGCTAATGATTCCGTAGTTGCATATTAGTATGCTATATTTGGTGGTGGATATTTCTGGATCAGGGTGTGATACCCTAGGTTTTAAGCGCTCCCCAGAGCCATATGGGACTGTGAATTCTTACTTTTGTATGCTGTAAATAACGGGATTTAAATTCTCGAGTGGGAGGGGCCTATGGTGTATAAAGTTGCTAAGTTGGTCCGTGATATCCCCGTAGTGATACATACACCCCACAAATATAAAGTGAAGAGAAATAGTGGGTGAAATGGCCCCTAAGGTGAACCCCAGAAGATCAGGGGGTAGCTCGCCACAAAAAGATAAGGGGGCTATGGGTAAATTGGATAAAATATGGAAGTCTCCAGCTGTGGGTATAAAAACTAGAACCCAGAAGGATCTCTCCCCTAGTAAAACAGGCTCTAGGTACTCGGTCTTGGCGGTGGAAGAAACTGAGGAAGGGCAGTCTGTGCCCCCTGTGGGAACACAGATGTTGGAGGAGATCTTGGGAGGGGTGAAAAAATCTAATTGTGCAATTGAGGAGATAAATAAACAATTAGGTGTGGTATCTACCGAGGTATCTCTGATAAGACACGATATGACTAAAATGAGAGATAGGATTTCCAGACTGGAGGAAGAAGCCCCTAAAACAGAAAATAGGATTAAGGTTTTGGAGGAGGAGGTTAATGACTTGAAAAAGGAGAGGACATCTGTTAAAGATAAGCTCACTGACCTTGAGGATAGATCCAGACGTTGTAATATAAGGATGGTGGGGTTTCCTGATGGGATGGTGGGGTTTCCTGAGGGGGTGGAGGGGGGGGGGGACTCTGCCATACAGTTTCTTAGTAGGTGGTTGAAGGAGGGGATAGGGGAAGGGCATCTTACTCCAATGTTTGGGATTGAACGAGCTCATCAGTGCCAAGGCGTATTCCCCCTCCGGGGGGTCCCCCTAGGACAATCCTAATTAAGTTATATACCTCCCAGGACAGGGATACTATCCTTAGGAGGGCAAGAGAGATGAGGGACCTACAGTATAATGGACAGAATATTTTTCTATATCCGGATTTCTCTTGGGAGACCCAGAGGAAAAGGGCATCCTTTCGGGAGATAAAAAGGCGGCTAAAGAACGCAGGGGTGCCCTTCTCTCTGCTGTTTCCAACGAGACTCCGGGTTGAGCATAAGGGAAAGGTAACAATATTTGGAACCCCACAAGAAGTCTCAGATTGGATGGATAAATAAGGCATCTAATATAAGGCACTACTGTGGCATTAGGGGTTGGAAGTATTAGTTGAGTAATAATGTTACGTCTCGGGGGGGAGGGGGGAGGGGTTGGGGGGTTCTCTGGGGTGTCACTAGGATAGGAGTGCATAGTAGAAGTACGGTGCATTATGGGGAGAGGGGGGGTGCGGGGGGGGGGAAGGATAAGGGAAAGGAGGGAGGGATGGCACGGGATGATCAAAAGAGTGTTTTTTTTTTTTTTTCTCTCTCTCTTCTTCTTCTCTCTTTTCTTTTTTCTCTTAGGCAAATATATCTATGCTTAAATTATTAGCCTGGAACATACGAGGTATGTCAGATAGAATTAAAAAGTGTGCAGTCTTCGATTATATTCGGAGGTGCCTTCCTGCGATCATATGTTTAGTTGAGACCCATAGGTCAAGAGATGAGCAGATACTTCCAAGGAAGTGGGCCAAAGAAGAATACCACTCCAGACTCTCTTCCTACTCCATGGGAGTATCAGTATATGTTCACAGGAGGGTACCATTCGAGACTAAGAATGCAAAGGTAGATAAGTATGGTCGATATGTATTTCTTTATGGAATATGGGAAGATAGGGCAGTCATCTTGGCTTTTGTTTATATTCCTCCATCTTTTAGAGTGGATGTTCTGAGGGACCTCGTGAGCTATAGCGAAAGTAAGACACATTCGGCATTATGGATAGTTGGAGATTTGAACAATGTAATAGACCCTAGTATGGACAGATACAAATTAGGTAGGAATGTAGGGGGGAACGAAACAGCATTGGCGAGATACTGTGGAGAGATGAATTGGGTTGATGGGTGGCGGAAACTAAACCCAGGAGTAAGACAGTACTCATGTTTTAGTACCTCATATAACACCGCTTCCCGAATTGACTTATGCCTGTGTGATAAGAATGCAATGACCTGGACCAGCAGGGTGCAGTATAAAGCTAAAACCCTATCGGACCATTGCCCAGTGGTGGTGGAAATTGGAGGTAAGGTAATGGGTGGGAAAAGGTTGGGCTTTCGGCTCAACCCCCACTGGATTGAATTAGTGGGCGACCAGGACTGGTTTAGACAGGAAATAGAGGCATTCTGGGAGATTAATCATAAGTCCGCAAACCCTCAGGTGGTATGGGATACTATGAAGGCATACTTGAGGGGTCTATATATAGGGCGAATCAATAAAAAAAAAAAAGGAATTCTCACAGGAAGAATCAGTACTGAATAGTAAAGTGGCAACATTAGAAGCAGGGATAGAAGAGGATAGTGGGGGGAACAGCTGTTAGAACTGAAGGCAGCTCAAGAGGAATATAAAGAATATCTACTTAAAAAGGCACAAAATAAACTATTCTTCAGTGGGCAATTTAATTTCTTTGAGAAAGGGAAACCAAATAAGACACTGTCAAGATTACTTAAAAATCAAGGCGACGAACGTGGTATTATGGCTCTGAGGAGGGAGGATGACAGCATAACCACAGATAGAGAAGAAATAGCCCAAATGGTTGGCTCTTTTTTCTCCAATCTCTATATGGGCAGCTATATTAATAGGGCGGAGGTAGCGGAATTCTTGAGGGGAATTAATATTCCGAGTTTGACAGAGGATGTCAGGGACTCCCTGGATGACCCAATCTCCCTCCAGGAATTGGAGGAGGCATTGGCATCAATCCAAGGGAATACATCCCCTGGGTCTGACGGCATTCCTTTCTAGATATATAGAATATACTCAATCCTGCTGCTTCCAAAACTGCTGGGTATCATTAATGAATCCTGGAGGGGGGGGGGGGGGTTCTCCCTAAATCTATGTGTGAGGCTAATATTAGACTCATTAGGCAAAAAGATAAGGATCCCTTGGATTTGGGCTCATATCTCCTTGCTTAATACAGATATAAAGATAATAGCGAAAGCACTGGCAAGGAGATTGGATAAAGTAGTGGAGGTAGTGGTGGGCGGTGACCAGGGAGGGTTTAGGTCAGGAAGAACGGTTCATGACAATATCCACCAGGTGTATGAAGCAATCCAGAGTGGATCCCGTGGCCCCCGCTCCATTCTGTCATTGGATGCTACTAAAGCTTTTGACAGGGTGGAGTGGGAATACCTCTGGGAAGTTTTGAAAAGGGTTAGGGTGGGCCCGAGGTTTTTGAGTTATATTCAGCTACTATACACTAACCCCGAGGCGAGTGTGGTGGTAGATGGAACCCCCTCCTACCCATTCAAACTAAGTAGAGGAACAAGGCAGGGCTGCCCCCTCTCACCCTTTTTATTTTTAATTTATATTGAACCCTTAGCGGCTTGGATAAGAGATAATGATGTTTATGAGGGATTTGGAGTAAATGGAGAGAAGAGTAAGATCTTGTTATTTGTAGATGATATCCTCCTTTTTGTAACTAACCCACAAGAAAAAATACATCGTATCATTAAGATGTTCGAGGCATTTGCCCCTCTATCTGGGTTGGACATAAATTGGAGTAAATCTACTATGCTCCCCCTGGATGAAGATATGGGGGAGACGGTGGGAAGACTATCCGTGTTAAAAAAAAATGAATGTCTCCATTATCTGGGAGTAAAAATAGCAGCCACGAATGATAGGTTTGTGATTAACAATATACTGCCCCTTTTGAATAGTTTAGCGAAGAGAGTAGAAGTATGGATTAAAATGCCCTTCTCTATGTCAGAAAGGATGGCGATAATAAAAATGGTGGTCCTCCCACAGATCCTTTTTTTTCTTGCTACCTCGCCAGTGTGGATCGGCAAATGCTGGTTCCGGAAGATAGAAGTGATACTGGGTAGATTGTTATGGGGAAGAAAAAGGGTTCGTCTGAAGTACAGATATTTTATGGCCCCTGGAGATAGGGGGGGATTGGATATGCCCAATTTCTTTGTTTATTACATGGCCGCGCAGTTGGTACGAATCGTGAATTGGAGAAATTTTAGATATCTGGAGAAGATTGTAGTAGATAAGGAGAAAGTGAACATATATGAGGTGTTGGAATGAGATGATTATGAGGAGAGTGGGTCAAATAACACGATGTTATTGTATAAATATAGGAAAGTATGGGAAAGATTAAAGGGAGAATTACATGTAGGAAATAGTTTTGGGTTCACACCCCTATGGGGTAACAATAAATTTAAAGAATTGGTGAAGTGTGAGTCAACTTTTTGGGATAGTAAGGGTATAAAACGACTGGAACAATTATTTGATAAAGGACAACTCTTTTCATTTGAGCACATAAAAAGGGGGTATGATATTAGTGATAACGATTGGCTGTACTATTGGCAAGTTAGTCATGCAGTCCATAACACGATAGATAAGGAGATATATGTAGCACAGAAACACAATTTCATAGAAGCACTAACTCAAATAGAGCACTTTAAAAAAAAAAAGGAATATCAATTTTGTATAAGAAATTAAATAAGATTATTGGAGTAAGGGGGATCGACAGAATTAAAGACAAATGGTCCGGAATAGTGGGTACTGTGTCTGAGGAAGATTGGGACATTATGGCCCAAAATATAAGCAAGGTTTCTCGTAATATGGAACATAAAATTACACAATTTAAGATATTACACAAGACCCACTATTCCGCGCTTCATTTACATAGGATAGGGGTGAGAATCACTTCACAGTGTGTTAAATGTGGTTTGGAAGAGGCGGACTATTTACATAGTTTTTGGTCGTGTGAGAAGATATCTGTTTTCTGGGAATCTGTAATAAAAGAGGTAGAAAGTAAAATCCCTGTGAAGGTACCTCGTACGATAGAGTTTATACTGCTGGGAGCTATTGGTAAGATGGGCAAATTTGATTAGACATACTCTTGGATGTAAACAAGTATGGATTTGGCTTCTATGGCTTTTGCTTTTCTTCCGATTGGTGATGTTGTTTTATCGGATTTGTACAATGTATTTTTGTAATTGTTTAATATTAAAATAAAAAAAATATAAAAAAAAAGTAATGTAATAGACAGACCCCAATTTTTAATATTCAGGGACTCTATAGTGACAGGGACTGTTCCCCAGGACTGGCGCATGGCAAATGTGGTGCCAATATTTAAGAAGGGGTCAAAAGGTGACCCCGGGAATTATAGACCTGTTAGTTTAACCTCGGTAAATTGTTTGAGGGTTTCCTAAGAGATGCTATTTTGGAATATCTTGATAAAAATAAATGTATGACCCTGTATCAGCATGGATTTATGAGGGATTGATCCTGTCAAACTAACCTGATCAGCTTTTATGAGGAGGTGAGCACAAGACTGGACCAGGGGCAATCGCTGGATGTCGTATATCTGGATTTTTCCAAAGCATTTGATACGGTTCCACATAAAAGGTTGGTGCATAAAATGAGAAGGTTTGGGCTGGGTGAGAATGTGCGCAAGTGGGTAAGTAACTGGCTCAATGATAGGAAACAGAGGGTGTTTATTAATGGTACTTATTCTGATTGGGTGACTGTTACTAGTGGGGTACCACAGGGGTCCGTCTTGGGTCCTGTCCTATTTAATATATTCATGAGTGACCTTGCAGAGGGGTTGAATAGTAAAGTAGCAATCTTTGCAGATGACACCAAACTCTGTAAAGTGGTAAACACTATAGAGGACAGTGCACTGTTACAAATGGATCTGGATAGGTTGGAGGTTTGGGCTGGGAAGTGGCAGATGAGGTTCAACACTGATAAATGTAAGGTAATGCAAAAATCCGAGCTGGGATTATGTATTAAATGGAAGAACACTTAGGACGACTGACATGGAAAAGGACTTAGGAGCCTTAGGTAACAGTAAACTTAGCTGTAGTGACCAGTGTCGGGCAGCTGCTGCCAAGGCTAATAAAATCATGGGGTACATCAATAGGGGCATAGATGCCGACGACAAGGAAATAATGCTACCGCTGTACAAATCACTAGTCAGTCCTCACATAGAGTACTGTGTACAGTACTGAGCACCAGTGTACAAGAAAGATATAGTGGAGCTGGAGAGGGTTCAAATCCCACTAAGGACAACAATAAATAAAGACATTATTATTATTATTATAATAACGTCAGCAGAGAGCACTGTGCTCGTGATGTCATCAGAGAGCATTCCAAAAAGAAAATAATTTCCTCTGTAGTATTCAGCAGCTAATAAGTACAGGAAAGATTACGATTTTTTAATAGAAGTAATTTACAAATCTGTTTAACTTTCCGGAGCCAGTTGATTTAAAAGAAAAAAAAGGTTTTCACCGGAGTACCCCTTTAACCCCTTCATGACCCAGCCCATTTTCACCTTCAGGTCCTGGGCATTTTTTGAAAATCTGACCACTGTCACTTTAAACATTAATAACTCTGGAATGCTTTTACTTATCATTCTGATTCCGAGAACTGCTGTAACAATCAGCCACCCCTGTGCAAATCGCCTCAAATGTACATGGTGCACTCTCCCTTCTGAGCCTTGTTGTGCGCCCCCAGAGCACTTTGCGCCCACATATGGGGTATCTCCATACTCGGGAGAAATTGCATTACAAATTTAGAGGATCTTTTTTCCCCTTTTACCTCTTGTGAAAATGAAAAGTATAGGGCTACACCAGCATGTCAGAGTAAAAAAATTATTTTTTTACACTAACATGCTGGTGTAGACCCCAACTTCACCTTTTCATAAGGGGTTAAAGAAGAAAAAGCCCCCCAAAATTTGTAAGGCAATTTCTCCCGAGTACGGCAATACCCCATATGTGTCCCAAAACTGTTGCCCTGAAATACAACAGGGCTCCAAAGTGAGAAAGCGCCATGCGCATTTGAGGCCTGAATTAGGGATTTGCATAGGGGTGGACATAGGGGTATTCTATGCCAATGATTCCCAAACAGGGTGCCTCCAGCTGTTGCAAAACTCCCAGCATGCCTGGACAGTCAATGGCTGTCCGGCAATACTGGGAGTTATTATTTTGCAACAGCTGGAGGCTCCGTTTTGGAAACAGTAGCGTACCAGACGTTTTTCATTTTTTTGGGGGCTGTGTAGGGATAATGTGTATATGTAGTGTTTTTTACTTTTTATTTTAGGTTAGTGTTAGTGTAGTGTTTTTAGGGTACAGTCACATGGGCAGAGGTTCACAGCAAGTTTGCCGCTGGGAGTTTGAGCTGCAGCGCAAATTTTGCGCCATCTCAAACTTGCAGCACTCACTGTAAACCTCCGCCCATGTGAGTGTACCCTGTACATTCACATTGGGGGGAGGGGGCAAACATCCAGCTGTTGCAAACTCCGAGCATGCCCTTTGGCTGTCCGTGCATGCTGGGAGTTGTAGTTTTGCAACAGCTGGAGGCACACTGGTTTGGAAACACTAAGTTAAGTAATAAACTTTCAAGTGTTTTGCAACCAAACTTAGCGTTTCCAAACCAGTGTGCCTCCAGCTGTTGAAAAACTACAACTCCCAGCATGCATGGTCTGTCAGTGCATGCTGGGAGTTATAGTTTTGCAACAATTGAAACAGCTGGAGGCACTGAGGTAGCAAACGGACAATGTTTCCCAACTAGTGTGCCTCCAGTTGTTGCAAAACTACAACTCCCAGCATGCCCAGACTGCCCAAGCATGCTGGAAGTTGTAGTTCGGCAATATCTGAAGGATCAGATGTTGCCGAACTACAACTTCCAGCATGCTTGGGCAGTCTGGGCATGCTGGGAGTTGTAGTTTTGCAATATCTGGAGGTCCACAGTTTGGAGACCACTGTATAATGGTCTCCAATCTATGCTCTTCCAGATGTTAGAGAACTACAACTCCCAGCATGCCTGAACAGACTGAGCATGCTGGGAGTTGTAGTTTTGCAACATCTGGAACAGCACAGATTGGAGACCATTATACAGTGGTCTCCAAACTGTGGACCTCCAGATGTTACAAAACTACAACTCCCAGCATGCCCAGAAAGCCAAAGGCTGTCTGGGCATGCTGGGAGTTGCCGTTTTGAAACTCCCAGAGGCAGCAGTGAGATCGCTTTACGGCGATCTCACTGCTGCCAATGAAGATGCCGCACTGCTGCCGGAAACTCACCTCCGGGACGCAGCGCCGCCGGGACCGCCTGGAGGACGTCGCTCGCAACGGGACCACTCGGGACACCGCATGGTCGGGTAAGTGATGCCGGGGGATGGGTAAGGGACACTTAGCAGAGCGGTGTGTGTCCCGATCCCCGTGATCGGGACTTACACACCGCGCTGCTAAATATTCTGATAGCGAAACGCTGCTATTAGCTAGTCAGAGTTGACCAGCTGATAGCAGCGATCGCTGGGGGGGGGATGAAACCCCCCGTGGTCGCATGGTAAGATGGCTGGCTATCAGTGATAGCCACCATCTTACCGGGCGCTGCGGGATGCCGCGAGTAGCGGCAAAAATGTTCATGACGTACCTGTATGTCATGGGTCGGGAACACCTTGCCACCCATGACGTACAGGTATGTCATAGGTCGGGAAGGGGTTAATGGTATAGAGAACTGTGTCTAGTGCATTAACTCTGATTTTTTGCCCATTGAAACCAGTAGGCCCATTGTGGTCTATGGGGAAAGCTGCTGAGTTGCCCATAGCAACCAATCAGATCGCTTCTTTCATTTTTGAAAAAGTCTCTGAAAAATGAAGGAAGTAATCTGATTGGTTGCTATGGGCAACTCAGAAACTTTTCCAGGAAAATATGCTGAGTTGCCCATAGCAACCAATCAGATCGCTTCTTTCATTTTGCAAAGGCATTGTGAAAAATGAAAGAAGCAATCTGGTTGCTATGGGCAACTGCACAACTCTTCCTCTACACTGGTCTTAATGAATCTCCCCCATAGAGGGAGATTTATCAAAACCTGCCCAGAGGAAAAGTTTCTGAGTTGCCCATAGCAACCAATCAGATCGCTTCTTTCATTTTTGAAAAAGCCTCTGAAAAATGAAGGATATTTTTGAGATTTTGGAAGCTGGGATACTCACTACACCCATGCATATCTAGATAATTAAGTATGGGGGGAACTTAAATTTATTTTTTAAATCACATGGAGTTTTGACTTTACTTCATTATGGTCGAATAAAGCACTTAAAGAGTTCCTTAAAATTAAAGATTCACTCTTTTGGATGAAAAGGGGCTTATTTATGTAAATCAATTATACGCTTTAGGTCAAATAAAGTCGTTTGAAGAGATAGCCCATAAGTGTGTGGGGGGAAGACAATCACAAACATTGTTTTTTACAAATAAGTAACACAGATCATAAAGCAATAAAAGGAGAGATTGGAGATTTCAGGGATTCTATATATAAGAAAAGTTTAATTAGACTATTTCCTTATGCAAAGTTGCTGTCTGGGCATGCTGGGAGTTGTGGTTCTGCAGCGGTTGGGGGTTCACAGCTTGAAGACCACTGCTATAGAGGGTGCAAATGTATCTGAGCCCTGGAACTCAAATAATGTGAAATATGAGATGATCAAAATGGAGCCCCTGCACTAATTACTTGGGTTCTGAGGTCTGTAAGGTCCATAGTAAAAACATCAGGTTCTGTCTATAGCAGATACTAAATCATGGCAGCTCAAAGAAACAAGCAGTCATTCTGACATGTCACATGTGATGTCATAGACAGCTGGAGGCCTGACATCCCACTGACAGCCGCCCGAGCCTTCAGTCTGTTCCAGTGCGATTAGTGAGAATAGTGAGATTAGCGTCTTCTTTTTCTACTTGTCTGAAATGGAGCTAAAAGGACTGGGGTTCGTCCCCCTCCTGTTGGCGTTTTGGTGTGCGGCCTGGCTTGCCACCAGCTACATCATGACGGTCGTCCTCGGCCATGCAGCCTCGCCACTGATGAGCATCAGGTAAGATAAACAAGCAAATGATTCTTATTTCATGGGTTGGGAGTGAGGAAATATCCATAATAACATTGGTTTCTTTTCCTTCACAGTGACGTGGGAAATGTCTTTCCCGAAAGCATATTATTCAGAATTGGATTTATAGGGACGTCCATTGGCACTTTGGTACTAACCTTTCTTATTTATAAGTATATGGTTATGCATACTGAAGAGTTCAGGGGTCATCAGGTCCTGATCCAGAGGATCCTGCTGGCCATTGTGTGGGCCTCCTGTTTTTCCACAGCTGTTATGCATGTATTGTCCCCCGAAGAATATCCCAGGATACACTTTGTCAGCACGATAATTTCCATTACATGTGAAGCCTTATACTACCTTGGGCAGTCCATCCAGATGTATAAATTACCAGGAGCAAAAAAAGTCATCCACCATAGTAGATGCACCTGCTGTGGCCTGACTTTTGTCTGTGTAGTTTTCTATTTTGGATATGAAACATTAAAGGAATTATTCCATAATGATGAAGACTGGGACGAGATCCGTGAAATCCCCATCATAATCATCGAGTGGGTGATGCTTCTACTGATCCTGATAAACATCGTGACCTATTATTCCACCATGCAGAGGTTATTGTTGACCGTCTCCAGAAACAGCTGCACACTCTCTCTTAGAGTAAAAATTGATGACTTCGGGGTGTAGACCACCACGGGGGCCATCAAGTGGACTTCTGGGAGAGATACTGCACAGGACACGGAAAACATCTAAAGAAGAATAACTGGGGGACTACATATGGTGCCAGTAATCATGACACAATAATATGAGCTGGTGATATTACCTATACAAAAAAAAAAAAAAAAAAATTATAAAAAAATATTGGTGTGTGAAGTGTAATACCTAGTTAGAAAAACAGAATCAAATTCATCATTATAACCCCCCTCTGCATTACCCTGTTTATTATTTTTCAAGCAAGCACTTTGTTCTAATTCGTCCACTCTCTGGCGTGCTCCTTGTATAAGGGGTTTGGGATACCCTTTTTGTTTAAAACGATCCTCCAGGTTCTCTAGTTGTTGTAGGTATTTTTGTGTGGAAGAACAATTCCTTCGGATTCTTTTCATTTGACCGAATGGAATGTTCTTCTTCCATTATTTAAGATGGCAACTGTTAAAGTCGAGGTATCTGTTTGCATTCACCTCCTTAAAATAGTTGGCAGTATGCGAACAGCCATCCTGAATATAGATATTTAAATCCAGGAACTCACATTTTTTGGGGGACTGATGCAGCGCTGCCTTTGGCAATTTCTGGCTCTGCTATAGCGCTTTTTTTGAGGGGGCGTGTCGGCTGCCCCTTCATCTGGCGGTCAACCTGCGCCGCCGGGACGCAGCGCCGCCGGGACCGCCTGGAGGACGTCGCTCGCAACGGGACCACTCGGGACACCGCATGGTCGGGTAAGTGATGCCGGGGGATGGGTAAGGGACACTTAGCAGAGCGGTGTGTGTCCCGATCCCCGTGATCGGGACTTACACACCGCGCTGCTAAATATTCTGATAGCGAAACGCTGCTATTAGCTAGTCAGAGTTGACCAGCTGATAGCAGCGATCGCTGGGGGGGGGGTGGGGGATGAAACCCCCCGTGGTCGCATGGTAAGATGGCTGGCTATCAGTGATAGCCACCATCTTACCGGGCGCTGCGGGATGCCGCGAGTAGCGGCAAAAATGTTCATGACGTACCTGTATGTCATGGGTCGGGAACACCTTGCCACCCATGACGTACAGGTATGTCATAGGTCGGGAAGGGGTTAATGGTATAGAGAACTGTGTCTAGTGCATTAACTCTGATTTTTTGCCCATTGAAACCAGTAGGCCCATTGTGGTCTATGGGGAAAGCTGCTGAGTTGCCCATAGCAACCAATCAGATCGCTTCTTTCATTTTTGAAAAAGTCTCTGAAAAATGAAGGAAGTAATCTGATTGGTTGCTATGGGCAACTCAGAAACTTTTCCAGGAAAATATGCTGAGTTGCCCATAGCAACCAATCAGATCGCTTCTTTCATTTTGCAAAGGCATTGTGAAAAATGAAAGAAGCAATCTGGTTGCTATGGGCAACTGCACAACTCTTCCTCTACACTGGTCTTAATGAATCTCCCCCATAGAGGGAGATTTATCAAAACCTGCCCAGAGGAAAAGTTTCTGAGTTGCCCATAGCAACCAATCAGATCGCTTCTTTCATTTTTGAAAAAGCCTCTGAAAAATGAAGGATATTTTTGAGATTTTGGAAGCTGGGATACTCACTACACCCATGCATATCTAGATAATTAAGTATGGGGGGAACTTAAATTTATTTTTTAAATCACATGGAGTTTTGACTTTACTTCATTATGGTCGAATAAAGCACTTAAAGAGTTCCTTAAAATTAAAGATTCACTCTTTTGGATGAAAAGGGGCTTATTTATGTAAATCAATTATACGCTTTAGGTCAAATAAAGTCGTTTGAAGAGATAGCCCATAAGTGTGTGGGGGGAAGACAATCACAAACATTGTTTTTTACAAATAAGTAACACA
The DNA here is from genome assembly GCF_029499605.1 of Hyla sarda. NCBI lineage: Eukaryota > Metazoa > Chordata > Amphibia > Anura > Hylidae > Hyla > Hyla sarda. The sequence continues at coordinate 177,640 of NW_026607603.1, forward strand.
GATCATAAAGCAATAAAAGGAGAGATTGGAGATTTCAGGGATTCTATATATAAGAAAAGTTTAATTAGACTATTTCCTTATGCAAAGTTGCTGTCTGGGCATGCTGGGAGTTGTGGTTCTGCAGCGGTTGGGGGTTCACAGCTTGAAGACCACTGCTATAGAGGGTGCAAATGTATCTGAGCCCTGGAACTCAAATAATGTGAAATATGAGATGATCAAAATGGAGCCCCTGCACTAATTACTTGGGTTCTGAGGTCTGTAAGGTCCATAGTAAAAACATCAGGTTCTGTCTATAGCAGATACTAAATCATGGCAGCTCAAAGAAACAAGCAGTCATTCTGACATGTCACATGTGATGTCATAGACAGCTGGAGGCCTGACATCCCACTGACAGCCGCCCGAGCCTTCAGTCTGTTCCAGTGCGATTAGTGAGAATAGTGAGATTAGCGTCTTCTTTTTCTACTTGTCTGAAATGGAGCTAAAAGGACTGGGGTTCGTCCCCCTCCTGTTGGCGTTTTGGTGTGCGGCCTGGCTTGCCACCAGCTACATCATGACGGTCGTCCTCGGCCATGCAGCCTCGCCACTGATGAGCATCAGGTAAGATAAACAAGCAAATGATTCTTATTTCATGGGTTGGGAGTGAGGAAATATCCATAATAACATTGGTTTCTTTTCCTTCACAGTGACGTGGGAAATGTCTTTCCCGAAAGCATATTATTCAGAATTGGATTCATAGGGACGTCCATTGGCACTTTGGTACTAACCTTTCTTATTTATAAGTATATGGTTATGCATACTGAAGAGTTCAGGGGTCATCAGGTCCTGATCCAGAGGATCCTGCTGGCCATTGTGTGGGCCTCCTGTTTTTCCACAGCTGTTATGCATGTATTGTCCCCCGAAGAATATCCCAGGATACACTTTGTCAGCACGATAATTTCCATTACATGTGAAGCCTTATACTACCTTGGGCAGTCCATCCAGATGTATAAATTACCAGGAGCAAAAAAAGTCATCCACCATAGTAGATGCACCTGCTGTGGCCTGACTTTTGTCTGTGTAGTTTTCTATTTTGGATATGAAACATTAAAGGAATTATTCCATAATGATGAAGACTGGGACGAGATCCGTGAAATCCCCATCATAATCATCGAGTGGGTGATGCTTCTACTGATCCTGATAAACATCGTGACCTATTATTCCACCATGCAGAGGTTATTGTTGACCGTCTCCAGAAACAGCTGCACACTCTCTCTTAGAGTAAAAATTGATGACTTCGGGGTGTAGACCACCACGGGGGCCATCAAGTGGACTTCTGGGAGAGATACTGCACAGGACACGGAAAACATCTAAAGAAGAATAACTGGGGGACTACATATGGTGCCAGTAATCATGACACAATAATATGAGCTGGTGATATTACCTATACAAAAAAAAAATAAAAAAAAATTATAAAAAAATATTGGTGTGTGAAGTGTAACACCTAGTTAGAAAAACAGAATCAAATTCATCATTATAACCCCCCTCTGCATTACCCTGTTTATTATTTTTCAAGCAAGCACTTTGTTCTAATTCGTCCACTCTCTGGCGTGCTCCTTGTATAAGGGGTTTGGGATACCCTTTTTGTTTAAAACGATCCTCCAGGTTCTCTAGTTGTTGTAGGTATTTTTGTGTGGAAGAACAATTCCTTCGGATTCTTTTCATTTGACCGAATGGAATGTTCTTCTTCCATTATTTAAGATGGCAACTGTTAAAGTCGAGGTATCTGTTTGCATTCACCTCCTTAAAATAGTTGGCAGTATGCGAACAGCCATCCTGAATATAGATATTTAAATCCAGGAACTCACATTTTTTGGGGGACTGATGCAGCGCTGCCTTTGGCAATTTCTGGCTCTGCTATAGCGCTTTTTTTGAGGGGGCGTGTCGGCTGCCCCTTCATCTGGCGGTCAACCTGCGCCGCCGGGACGCAGCGCCGCCGGGACCGCCTGGAGGACGTCGCTCGCAACGGGACCACTCGGGACACCGCATGGTCGGGTAAGTGATGCCGGGGGATGGGTAAGGGACACTTAGCAGAGCGGTGTGTGTCCCGATCCCCGTGATCGGGACTTACACACCGCGCTGCTAAATATTCTGATAGCGAAACGCTGCTATTAGCTAGTCAGAGTTGACCAGCTGATAGCAGCGATCGCTGGGGGGGGGGTGGGGGATGAAACCCCCCGTGGTCGCATGGTAAGATGGCTGGCTATCAGTGATAGCCACCATCTTACCGGGCGCTGCGGGATGCCGCGAGTAGCGGCAAAAATGTTCATGACGTACCTGTATGTCATGGGTCGGGAACACCTTGCCACCCATGACGTACAGGTATGTCATAGGTCGGGAAGGGGTTAATGGTATAGAGAACTGTGTCTAGTGCATTAACTCTGATTTTTTGCCCATTGAAACCAGTAGGCCCATTGTGGTCTATGGGGAAAGCTGCTGAGTTGCCCATAGCAACCAATCAGATCGCTTCTTTCATTTTTGAAAAAGTCTCTGAAAAATGAAGGAAGTAATCTGATTGGTTGCTATGGGCAACTCAGAAACTTTTCCAGGAAAATATGCTGAGTTGCCCATAGCAACCAATCAGATCGCTTCTTTCATTTTGCAAAGGCATTGTGAAAAATGAAAGAAGCAATCTGGTTGCTATGGGCAACTGCACAACTCTTCCTCTACACTGGTCTTAATGAATCTCCCCCATAGAGGGAGATTTATCAAAACCTGCCCAGAGGAAAAGTTTCTGAGTTGCCCATAGCAACCAATCAGATCGCTTCTTTCATTTTTGAAAAAGCCTCTGAAAAATGAAGGATATTTTTGAGATTTTGGAAGCTGGGATACTCACTACACCCATGCATATCTAGATAATTAAGTATGGGGGGAACTTAAATTTATTTTTTAAATCACATGGAGTTTTGACTTTACTTCATTATGGTCGAATAAAGCACTTAAAGAGTTCCTTAAAATTAAAGATTCACTCTTTTGGATGAAAAGGGGCTTATTTATGTAAATCAATTATACGCTTTAGGTCAAATAAAGTCGTTTGAAGAGATAGCCCATAAGTGTGTGGGGGGAAGACAATCACAAACATTGTTTTTTACAAATAAGTAACACAGATCATAAAGCAATAAAAGGAGAGATTGGAGATTTCAGGGATTCTATATATAAGAAAAGTTTAATTAGACTATTTCCTTATGCAAAGTTGCTGTCTGGGCATGCTGGGAGTTGTGGTTCTGCAGCGGTTGGGGGTTCACAGCTTGAAGACCACTGCTATAGAGGGTGCAAATGTATCTGAGCCCTGGAACTCAAATAATGTGAAATATGAGATGATCAAAATGGAGCCCCTGCACTAATTACTTGGGTTCTGAGGTCTGTAAGGTCCATAGTAAAAACATCAGGTTCTGTCTATAGCAGATACTAAATCATGGCAGCTCAAAGAAACAAGCAGTCATTCTGACATGTCACATGTGATGTCATAGACAGCTGGAGGCCTGACATCCCACTGACAGCCGCCCGAGCCTTCAGTCTGTTCCAGTGCGATTAGTGAGAATAGTGAGATTAGCGTCTTCTTTTTCTACTTGTCTGAAATGGAGCTAAAAGGACTGGGGTTCGTCCCCCTCCTGTTGGCGTTTTGGTGTGCGGCCTGGCTTGCCACCAGCTACATCATGACGGTCGTCCTCGGCCATGCAGCCTCGCCACTGATGAGCATCAGGTAAGATAAACAAGCAAATGATTCTTATTTCATGGGTTGGGAGTGAGGAAATATCCATAATAACATTGGTTTCTTTTCCTTCACAGTGACGTGGGAAATGTCTTTCCCGAAAGCATATTATTCAGAATTGGATTTATAGGGACGTCCATTGGCACTTTGGTACTAACCTTTCTTATTTATAAGTATATGGTTATGCATACTGAAGAGTTCAGGGGTCATCAGGTCCTGATCCAGAGGATCCTGCTGGCCATTGTGTGGGCCTCCTGTTTTTCCACAGCTGTTATGCATGTATTGTCCCCCGAAGAATATCCCAGGATACACTTTGTCAGCACGATAATTTCCATTACATGTGAAGCCTTATACTACCTTGGGCAGTCCATCCAGATGTATAAATTACCAGGAGCAAAAAAAGTCATCCACCATAGTAGATGCACCTGCTGTGGCCTGACTTTTGTCTGTGTAGTTTTCTATTTTGGATATGAAACATTAAAGGAATTATTCCATAATGATGAAGACTGGGACGAGATCCGTGAAATCCCCATCATAATCATCGAGTGGGTGATGCTTCTACTGATCCTGATAAACATCGTGACCTATTATTCCACCATGCAGAGGTTATTGTTGACCGTCTCCAGAAACAGCTGCACACTCTCTCTTAGAGTAAAAATTGATGACTTCGGGGTGTAGACCACCACGGGGGCCATCAAGTGGACTTCTGGGAGAGATACTGCACAGGACACGGAAAACATCTAAAGAAGAATAACTGGGGGACTACATATGGTGCCAGTAATCATGACACAATAATATGAGCTGGTGATATTACCTATACAAAAAAAATAAAAAAAAATTATAAAAAAATATTGGTGTGTGAAGTGTAATACCTAGTTAGAAAAACAGAATCAAATTCATCATTATAACCCCCCTCTGCATTACCCTGTTTATTATTTTTCAAGCAAGCACTTTGTTCTAATTCGTCCACTCTCTGGCGTGCTCCTTGTATAAGGGGTTTGGGATACCCTTTTTGTTTACAACCATCCTCCAGGTTCTCTAGTTGTTGTAGGTATTTTTGTGTGGAAGAACAATTCCTTCGGATTCTTTTCATTTGACCGAATGGAATGTTCTTCTTCCATTATTTAAGATGGCAACTGTTAAAGTCGAGGTATCTGTTTGCATTCACCTCCTTAAAATAGTTGGCAGTATGCGAACAGCCATCCTGAATATAGATATTTAAATCCAGGAACTCACATTTTTTGGGGGACTGATGCAGCGCTGCCTTTGGCAATTTCTGGCTCTGCTATAGCGCTTTTTTTGAGGGGGCGTGTCGGCTGCCCCTTCATCTGGCGGTCAACCTGCGCCGCCGGGACGCAGCGCCGCCGGGACCGCCTGGAGGACGTCGCTCGCAACGGGACCACTCGGGACACCGCATGGTCGGGTAAGTGATGCCGGGGGATGGGTAAGGGACACTTAGCAGAGCGGTGTGTGTCCCGATCCCCGTGATCGGGACTTACACACCGCGCTGCTAAATATTCTGATAGCGAAACGCTGCTATTAGCTAGTCAGAGTTGACCAGCTGATAGCAGCGATCGCTGGGGGGGGGGTGGGGGATGAAACCCCCCGTGGTCGCATGGTAAGATGGCTGGCTATCAGTGATAGCCACCATCTTACCGGGCGCTGCGGGATGCCGGGAGTAGCGGCAAAAATGTTCATGACGTACCTGTATGTCATGGGTCGGGAACACCTTGCCACCCATGACGTACAGGTATGTCATAGGTCGGGAAGGGGTTAATGGTATAGAGAACTGTGTCTAGTGCATTAACTCTGATTTTTTGCCCATTGAAACCAGTAGGCCCATTGTGGTCTATGGGGAAAGCTGCTGAGTTGCCCATAGCAACCAATCAGATCGCTTCTTTCATTTTTGAAAAAGTCTCTGAAAAATGAAGGAAGTAATCTGATTGGTTGCTATGGGCAACTCAGAAACTTTTCCAGGAAAATATGCTGAGTTGCCCATAGCAACCAATCAGATCGCTTCTTTCATTTTGCAAAGGCATTGTGAAAAATGAAAGAAGCAATCTGGTTGCTATGGGCAACTGCACAACTCTTCCTCTACACTGGTCTTAATGAATCTCCCCCATAGAGGGAGATTTATCAAAACCTGCCCAGAGGAAAAGTTTCTGAGTTGCCCATAGCAACCAATCAGATCGCTTCTTTCATTTTTGAAAAAGCCTCTGAAAAATGAAGGATATTTTTGAGATTTTGGAAGCTGGGATACTCACTACACCCATGCATATCTAGATAATTAAGTATGGGGGGAACTTAAATTTATTTTTTAAATCACATGGAGTTTTGACTTTACTTCATTATGGTCGAATAAAGCACTTAAAGAGTTCCTTAAAATTAAAGATTCACTCTTTTGGATGAAAAGGGGCTTATTTATGTAAATCAATTATACGCTTTAGGTCAAATAAAGTCGTTTGAAGAGATAGCCCATAAGTGTGTGGGGGGAAGACAATCACAAACATTGTTTTTTACAAATAAGTAACACAGATCATAAAGCAATAAAAGGAGAGATTGGAGATTTCAGGGATTCTATATATAAGAAAAGTTTAATTAGACTATTTCCTTATGCAAAGTTGCTGTCTGGGCATGCTGGGAGTTGTGGTTCTGCAGCGGTTGGGGGTTCACAGCTTGAAGACCACTGCTATAGAGGGTGCAAATGTATCTGAGCCCTGGAACTCAAATAATGTGAAATATGAGATGATCAAAATGGAGCCCCTGCACTAATTACTTGGGTTCTGAGGTCTGTAAGGTCCATAGTAAAAACATCAGGTTCTGTCTATAGCAGATACTAAATCATGGCAGCTCAAAGAAACAAGCAGTCATTCTGACATGTCACATGTGATGTCATAGACAGCTGGAGGCCTGACATCCCACTGACAGCCGCCCGAGCCTTCAGTCTGTTCCAGTGCGATTAGTGAGAATAGTGAGATTAGCGTCTTCTTTTTCTACTTGTCTGAAATGGAGCTAAAAGGACTGGGGTTCGTCCCCCTCCTGTTGGCGTTTTGGTGTGCGGCCTGGCTTGCCACCAGCTACATCATGACGGTCGTCCTCGGCCATGCAGCCTCGCCACTGATGAGCATCAGGTAAGATAAACAAGCAAATGATTCTTATTTCATGGGTTGGGAGTGAGGAAATATCCATAATAACATTGGTTTCTTTTCCTTCACAGTGACGTGGGAAATGTCTTTCCCGAAAGCATATTATTCAGAATTGGATTCATAGGGACGTCCATTGGCACTTTGGTACTAACCTTTCTTATTTATAAGTATATGGTTATGCATACTGAAGAGTTCAGGGGTCATCAGGTCCTGATCCAGAGGATCCTGCTGGCCATTGTGTGGGCCTCCTGTTTTTCCACAGCTGTTATGCATGTATTGTCCCCCGAAGAATATCCCAGGATACACTTTGTCAGCACGATAATTTCCATTACATGTGAAGCCTTATACTACCTTGGGCAGTCCATCCAGATGTATAAATTACCAGGAGCAAAAAAAGTCATCCACCATAGTAGATGCACCTGCTGTGGCCTGACTTTTGTCTGTGTAGTTTTCTATTTTGGATATGAAACATTAAAGGAATTATTCCATAATGATGAAGACTGGGACGAGATCCGTGAAATCCCCATCATAATCATCGAGTGGGTGATGCTTCTACTGATCCTGATAAACATCGTGACCTATTATTCCACCATGCAGAGGTTATTGTTGACCGTCTCCAGAAACAGCTGCACACTCTCTCTTAGAGTAAAAATTGATGACTTCGGGGTGTAGACCACCACGGGGGCCATCAAGTGGACTTCTGGGAGAGATACTGCACAGGACACGGAAAACATCTAAAGAAGAATAACTGGGGGACTACATATGGTGCCAGTAATCATGACACAATAATATGAGCTGGTGATATTACCTATACAAAAAAAAAATAAAAAAAAATTATAAAAAAATATTGGTGTGTGAAGTGTAATACCTAGTTAGAAAAACAGAATCAAATTCATCATTATAACCCCCCTCTGCATTACCCTGTTTATTATTTTTCAAGCAAGCACTTTGTTCTAATTCGTCCACTCTCTGGCGTGCTCCTTGTATAAGGGGTTTGGGATACCCTTTTTGTTTAAAACGATCCTCCAGGTTCTCTAGTTGTTGTAGGTATTTTTGTGTGGAAGAACAATTCCTTCGGATTCTTTTCATTTGACCGAATGGAATGTTCTTCTTCCATTATTTAAGATGGCAACTGTTAAAGTCGAGGTATCTGTTTGCATTCACCTCCTTAAAATAGTTGGCAGTATGCGAACAGCCATCCTGAATATAGATATTTAAATCCAGGAACTCACATTTTTTGGGGGACTGATGCAGCGCTGCCTTTGGCAATTTCTGGCTCTGCTATAGCGCTTTTTTTGAGGGGGCGTGTCGGCTGCCCCTTCATCTGGCGGTCAACCTGCGCTATCTGGCCAGCGAGCCAGGGCCCCGTACAGGAGATCACGGGGCCCCCCAGCGGTCGGACCCCCGCAATCTGAAACTTATCCCCTATCCTTGGGACAGGGCCGGACTGGGGATGAAATCCAGCCCTGGAAATTACTGTATACCAGCCCCACAGCATTGTGTCATTGTGCCGGCAAACAGCCACCGAGCACAGGCGTATCACTTTGCGTGGCTATATATATATATATCACAGAAGGAATACACCAGTACTTTGCCAAATTTTTCAATAAAGTGGTGTCAGCGACCAAGACCTGATCATAGTCCACCACAAATTCAAAAAGTAAAATGGCACAACACTCCCTTATAATCAGGGCCGGTTTTAGGCTTAGCATGGCCTTAGGCAAAATCAAAAGTGGGGCCCCAAAAGTCATAGTAGTGCACTAACTAGATTTGAACAATTTTGGTCACTTCAAATACTATAAAAAAAATATCTAAAAAGCTATTGAAAAGTCCCATCAAAACAAAAATGGTACCGATAAAAACTACAAATCACAGCGCAAAAAATGACCCTCACATCCCCATATACAGAAAAATAAGAGTTATAGGGATCAAAATAGTACAATTTTATATTTTTGTATAGTTCCCCCCACATTAGGTAAAGAGTATAGCTCCCCCACATTAGGTGTGCAGTATAGTTCCCCCACATTAGGTGCAGTATAGTTCCCCCACATTAGGTGCAGTATAGTCCCCCTCATTAGGTGCAGTATAGTTCTCCCCACATTAGGTGCAGTATAGTTCCCCCACTTCAGGTGCAGTATAGTTCTCCCCACATTAGGTGCAGTATAGTTCCCCCACATTAGGTGCAGTATAGTCCCCCACATTAGGTGCAGTATAGTCCCCCACATTAGGTGCAGTATAGTCCCCCACATTAGGTGCAGTATAGTCCCCCACATAAGGTGCAGTATAGTTCCCCCACTTCAGGTGCTGTATAGTTCCCCCACTTTAGGTGCAGTATAGTTCTAACCACATTAGGTACAGTATAGTTCCCCCACATTAGGTGCAGTATAGTCCGCCACATTAGGTGCAGTATAGTTCTCCCCACATTAGGTGCAGTATAGTTCTCCCCACATAAGGTGCAGTATAGTTCTCCCCACATTAGGTGCAGTATAGTTCCCCCACATTAGGTGCAGTATAGTTCTCCCCACATTAGGTGCAGTATAGCTCTCCACATTAGGTGCAGTATAGTTCCCCACATTAAGTGCAGTATAGTTCCCCACATTAGGTGCAGTATAGTTCTCCCCACATTAGGTGCAGTATAGTTCCCCCACTTCACGTGCAGTATAGTTCTCCCCACATTAGATACAGTATAGTTCCCCCACATTAGGTGCAGTATAGTTCTCCCCACATTAGGTGCAGTATAGTTCTCCCCACATTAGGTGCAGTATAGTTCTCCCCACATTAGGTGCAGTATAGTTCTCCCCACATTAGGTGCAGTATAGTTCTCCCCACATTAGGTGCAGTATAGTTCTCCCCACATTAGGTGCAGTATAGTTCTCCCCACATTAGGTGCAGTATAGTTCTCCCCACACTAGGTGCAGTATAGCTCTCCACATTAGGTGCAGTATAGCTCTCCACATTAGGTGCAGGACAGTTCCCTGCACATTAGGTGCAGTATAGCTCTCCACATTAGGCTGGCATTATAGTTCCCCCACATTAGGTGCAGTATATAATCCCCCCCCCCCCTCATTAGGTGCAGTATAGTTCCCGCACATTAGATGCAGTATAGTTCACCACATTAGGTACAGTATAGCTCTCCACATTAGGTGCAGTACAGTTCCCTCCACATTAGGTGCAGTATAGCTCCCCACATTAGGTTGGCAGTATAGTTCCCCCACATTAGGTGCAGTATATAGTCCCCCCTCATTAGGTGCAGTATAGTTCCCCCACATTAGGTGCAGTGTAGTTCCCCACATTAGGTGCAGTATAGTTCCCCACATTAGGTGCAGTATAGTTCCCCCACATTAGGTGCAGTATAGCTCTTCACATTAGTTGCAGTATAGTTCTCCCCACATTAGGTGCAGTATAGTCCCCCACATTGGGTGCAGTACAGTCCCCCACATTAGGTGCAGTATAGTTCCCCCACATTAGGTTGGCTGTATAGTTCCCCCACTTCAGGTGCAGTATAGTTCTCCCCATATTAGGTACAGTATAGTTCCCCCACATTAGGTGCAGTATAGTTCTCCCCACATTAGGTGCAGTATAGTCCCCCACATTAGGTGCAGTATAGTTCTCCCCACATTAGGTGCAGTATAGTTCTCCCCACATTAGGTGCAGTATAGTTCTCCCCACATTAGGTGCAGTATAGTTCTCCCCACATTAGGTGCAGTATAGTTCTCCACATTAGGTGCAGTATAGTTCTCCACATTAGTTGCAGTATAGCTCTCCACATTAGGTGCAGTACAGTTCCCTCCACATTAGGTGCAGTATAGATCCCCACATTAGGTTGGCAGTATAGTTCCCCCACATTAGGTGCAATATATAGTCCTCCCCCCCCCCTCATTAGGTACAGTATAGCTCCCCACATTAGGTTGACAGTATAGTTCCCCCACATTAGGTGCAGTATATAGTCCCCCCCCCCCTCATTAGGTGCAGTATAGTGCCCCCACATTAGGTGCAGTATAGTTCCCCACATTAGGTACAGTATAGCTCTCCACATTAGGTGCAGTACAGTTCCCTGCACATTAGGTGCAGTATAGCTCTCCACATTAGGCTGGCATTATAGTTCCCCCACATTAGGTGCAGTATTTAATCCCCACCCCCCCCCCCTCATTAGGTGCAGTATAGTTCCCGCACATTAGATGCAGTATAGTTCACCACATTAGGTACAGTATAGCTCTCCACATTAGGTGCAGTACAGTTCCCTCCACATTAGGTGCAGTATAGCTCCCCACATTAGGTTGGCAGTATAGTTCCCCCACATTAGGTGCAGTATATAGTCCCCCCTCATTAGGTGCAGTATAGTTCCCCCACATTAGGTGCAGTGTAGTTCCCCACATTAGGTGCAGTATAGTTCCCCCACATTAGGTGCAGTATAGCTCTTCACATTAGGTGCAGTATAGTTCTCCCCACATTAGGTGCAGTATAGTCCCCCACATTGGGTGCAGTACAGTCCCCCACATTAGGTGCAGTATAGTTCCCCCACATTAGGTTGGCTGTATAGTTCCCCCACTTCAGGTGCAGTATAGTTCTCCCCATATTAGGTACAGTATAGTTCCCCCACATTAGGTGCAGTATAGTTCTCCCCACATTAGGTGCAGTATAGTCCCCCACATTAGGTGCAGTATAGTTCTCCCCACATTAGGTGCAGTATAGTTCTCCCCACATTAGGTGCAGTATAGTTCTCCCCACATTAGGTGCAGTATAGTTCTCCCCACATTAGGTGCAGTATAGTTCTCCACATTAGGTGCAGTATAGTTCTCCACATTAGTTGCAGTATAGCTCTCCACATTAGGTGCAGTACAGTTCCCTCCACATTAGGTGCAGTATAGATCCCCACATTAGGTTGGCAGTATAGTTCCCCCACATTAGGTGCAATATATAGTCCTCCCCCCCCCCCTCATTAGGTACAGTATAGCTCCCCACATTAGGTGGACAGTATAGTTCCCCCACATTAGGTGAGGTATATAGTCCCCCCCCCCCCCTCATTAGGTGCAGTATAGTGCCCCCACATTAGGTGCAGTATAGTTCCCCACATTAGGTACAGTATAGCTCTCCACATTAGGTGCAGTACAGTTCCCTCCACATTAGGTGCAGTATAGCTCCCCACATTAGGTTGGCAGTATAGTTCCCCCACATTAGGTGCAGTATATAATCCCCCCCTCATTAGGTGCAGTATAGTTCCCCCACATTAGGTGCAGTATAGTTCCTCACATTAGGTGCAGTATAGTTCCCCCACATTAGGTGCAGTATAGTTCTCCCCATATTAGGTGCAGTATAGTTCCCTCCACATTAGGTGCAGTATAGTTCTCCCCACATTAGGTGCAGTATAGTTCTCCCCACATTAGGTGCAGTATAGTTCCCCCACATTAGGTGCAGTGTAGTCCCACACATTGGTGCAGTATAGTTCTCCCCACATTAGGTGCAGTATAGTTCTCCCCACATTAGGTGCAGTATAGTTCCCCCACATTAGGTGCAGTATAGTTCCCCACATTAGGTGCAGTATAGTTCCCCACATTAGGTGCAGTATAGTTCTCCCCACATTAGGTGCAGTATAGTTCCCTCCACATTAGGTGCAGTATAGTTCTCCCCACATTAGGTGCAGTATAGTTCCCCCACATTAGGTGCAGTATAGATCCCCCACATTAGGTGCAGTATAGTTCTCCCCACATTGGTGCAGTATAGTTCCCCACATTAGGTGCAGTATAGTCCCACACATTGGTGCAGTATAGTTCCCCACATTAGGTGCAGTATAGTTCCCTCCACATTAGGTGCAGTATAGTTCTCCCCACATTAGGTGCAGTATAGTCCCCCACATTAGGTGCAGTATAGTTCCCCACATTAGGTGCAGTATAGATCCCCCACATTAGGTGCAGTATAGTTCTCCCCACATTGGTGCAGTATAGTTCCCCACATTAGGTGCAGTATAGTTCCCTCCACATTAGGTGCAGTATAGTTCCCCCACATTAGGTGCAGTATAGTTCCCTCCACATTAGGTGCAGTATAGTTCCCCCACATTAGGTGCAGTATAGTTCCCCCACATTAGGTGCAGTATAGTTCCCCACATTAGGTGCAGTATAGTTCCCCACATTAGGTGCAGTATAGTTCCCTCCACATTAGGTGCAGTATAGTTCCCTCCACATTAGGTGCAGTATAGTTCTCCCCACATTAGGTGCAGTATAGTTCTCCCCACATTAGGTGCAGTATAGTTCCCCCACATTAGGTGCAGTATAGTTCCCCCACATTAGGTGCAGTATAGTTCTCCCCACATTAGGTGCAGTATAGTTCCCCACATTAGGTGCAGTATAGCTCTCCACATTAGGTGCAGTATAGTTCTCCACATTAGGCTATAGTTCCCTCCACATTAGGTGCAGTATAGTTCCCCACATTAGGTGCAGTATAGTTCTCCCCACATTAGGTGCAGTATAGTTCTCCCCCACATTAGGTGCAGTATAGTTCCCCTCCACATTAGGTGCAGTATAGTGCCCCCACATTAGGTGCAGTATAGTTCCCCCACATTAGGTGCAGTATAGTTCCCCACATTAGGTGCAGTATAGTTCCCTCCACATTAGGTGCAGTATTAGTGCCCCCACATTAGGTGCAGTATAGTTCCCTCCACATTAGGTGCAGTATAGTTCTCCCCACATTAGGTGCAGTATAGTTCTCCCCACATTAGGTGCAGTATAGTTCTCCCCCACATTAGGTGCAGTATAGTTCTCCCCACATTAGGTGCAGTATAGTTCCCCACATTAGGTGCAGTATAGTTCCCCACATTAGGTGCAGTATAGTTCCCCCCACATTAGGTGCAGTATAGTTCCCTCCACATTAGGTGCAGTATAGTTCCCCCACATTAGGTGCAGTATAGTTCTCCCCACATTAGGTGCAGTATAGTTCCCCCCACATTAGGTGCAGTATAGTTCTCCCACATTAGGTGCAGTATAGTTCTCCCCACATTAGGTGCAGTATAGTTCTCCCCACATTAGGTGCAGTATAGTTCTCCCCACATTAGGTGCAGTATAGTTCTCCCCACATTAGGTGCAGTATAGTTCTCCCCACATTAGGTGCAGTATAGTTTCCCCCCACATTAGGTGCAGTATAGTTCCCTTCCACATTAGGTGCAGTATAGTTCTCCCCACATTAGGTGCAGTATAGTTCCCCCACATTAGGTGCAGTATAGTTCCCCCACATTAGGTGCAGTATAGTTCCCCACATTAGGTGCAGTATAGTCCCAACACATTGGTGCAGTATAGTCCCCAGGCCCGTCGCTACCGGACCGGTCAAACCAAGCAATTGCTTGGGGCCCCGAGCTGGCTGGGGGGCCCCGAGCAGAGCCGGTGCTTGCCCGTCCTGTAGCGACGGGACACTTCGGGGGGCCCGCACATTTCACCAAAAATTACATTTTTGATGGGCGCGGGCCCCTTAAGAAACAAAGCAGGGCCGGCACCGGACAGGTCAGGGGATGATTGGAGTAGAGACGTCACGTGCCCCGCGCAGGCACGCACGTTTACGCCAATCACCTGACCTGTCCCTGCTTGCGTCCCCGCGGGAACCTCCAGCATCCTCCGTGCAGTGACCAGCAGACTCCGCCTCTGCAACGATCCCCGGCAGGGTAAGTAAACTGGCGCGGGGGGCCCGGGGGATTGTATGGTTGTCAGGGGACTGCAATGGTGATGAGAGGTGTTTGTGTGTGTGGGGGGGGGGGGGGGGGGGGGGGGGGGGGGGTCATGAGAGATGCAGGAGGGGTGTTATGGGGGTCATGAGAGATGCAGGGGGTGTTATGGGGGTCATGAGAGATGCAGGAGGGGTGTTATGGGGGTCATGATAGATATAGGGAGTGTTATGGGGATCATGAGAGATGCAGTGGGGGTGTTATGGGGGTCATGAGAGATGCAGGGGGGTGTTATGGGGGTCATGAGAGATGCAGGAGGGTGTTATGGGGGTCATGAGAGATGCAGGGGGGTGTTATGGGGATCATGAGAGATGCAGGGGGGGTGTTATGGGGATCATGAGAGATGCAGGGGGGTGTTATGGGGGGTCATGAGAGATGCAGGAGGGGTGTTATGGGGGTCATGAGAGATGCAGGGGTGGTGTTATGGGGATCGTGAGAGATGCAGGAGGGGTGTTATGGGGGTCGTGAGAGATGCAGGAGGGTGTTATGGGGGTCGTGAGAGATGCAGGGGGGTGTTATGGGGGTCGTGAGAGATGCAGGGGGGTGTTATGGGGGTCATGAGAGATGCAGTGGTGTTATGGGGGTCATGAGAGATGCAGGGGGGTGTTATGGGGGTCATGAGAGATGCAGGGGTGTTATGGGGGTCATGAGAGATGCAGGAGGGGTGTTATGGGGGTCATGAGAGATGCAGGAGGGGTGTTATGGGGGTCATGAGAGATGCAGGAGGGGTGTTATGGGGGTCATGAGAGATGCAGGAGGGGTGTTATGGGGGTCATGAGAGATGCAGGAGGGGTGTTATGGGGGTCATGAGAGATGCAGGGGGTGTTATGGGGGTCATGAGAGATGCAGGGGGTGTTATGGGGGTCATGAGAGATGCAGGAGGGTGTTATGGGGGTCATGAGAGATGCAGGGGGTGTTATGGGGATCATGAGAGATGCAGTGGGGTGTTATGGGGGTCATGAGAGATGCAGGGGGTGTTATGGGGTCATGAGAGATGCAGGGGGGTGTTATGGGGGTCATGAGAGATGCAGGGGGTGTTATGGGGGTCATGAGAGATGCAGGGGAGTGTTATGGGGATCATGAGAGATGCAGTGGGGTGTTATGGGGGTCATGAGAGATGCAGGGGGGGTGTTATGGGGGTCATGAGAGATGCAGTGGGGTGTTAGGGGGTCATGAGAGATGCAGGGGGGTGTTATGGGGGTCATGAGAGATGCAGGGGGGTGTTATGGGGGTCATGAGAGGTGCCCCCCCCCCCCTGCACCTCTCCTCATCCCCCCCCCCCCGGTTATAATAGTGATGAGGAGAGGTGGGGGGGGGGGGGAGTTATAGTAATAATGAGGAGAGGTATATGTATATATGATGTGTATGCATGTGTGGCAGTATTGTATTCAGTGGATGCAGTGTGGAGCAGCATTATATTCAGGGTACAGGGTGTGGCAGCATTATATTCAGGGGTACAGTGTGTGGCAGTATTATATTCAGGGGTACAGTGTGTGGAAGCATTATATTCAGGTACAGTGTGTGGCAGTATTATTTTCAGGGTACAGTGTGTGGCAGTATTATTTTCAGGGTACAGTGTGTGGAAGCATTATATTCAGTGGATACAGTGTGGAGCAGCATTATATTCAGGGTACAGTGTGTGGCAGCATTATATTCAGGGTACAGTGTGTGGCAGAATTATAGTCAGGGTACAGTGTGAGGCAGCATTATATTCAGGGTACAGTGTGAGGCAGCATTATATTCAGGGTACAGTGTGTGGAAGCATTATATTCAAGGTACAGTGTGAGGCAGCATTATCTTCAGGGTACAGTGTGGGGCAGTATATTATTTAGAGTACACTTTCTGGCAAGGTTATAATGATTACTGTCTTCATGCAGAGGATGAGGATCTGCTGACAGTGAGGAGCCAATGATGCCTGGATGTCAGACTCTGCAGAGAAGATGGAGCTGGAGGAAGACCTGGTCTCTGGACCAGATAAAGAAGAAAAGATAACAGAGAAGATATCACTCAAGTCAGAAGACGTCACTCAGGTCACTATCATTGTGTATTCTCCTGACTGTCCCATCAGAGCTGTAGTCACTTGTAAGTTCTGCAGTGATGATGGGTAAAACTGTGTCCAATCTGTGGCTCTTCAGCTGTTACAAAACTACAACTCCCATTGCCAGAGGCTCTCCAGAATGATGGGAGTTTTAGCTTTCCAACAGCTGGAGAACCATTTTAACCGAGGTGATCGGTGGGGGTCTCAGCAGTCAAACCCCCACCAAAAAAATGGCCCGGGAGGGGGGGGGGTCTGGACAGCGGGTATGGGTAGGGAACACTGCTGCACCTAATGTGGGGGGAAGACTGCCTACCTAATGTGGGGGGAAGACTGCCTACCTAATGTAGGGGGAACACTGCTGCACCTAATGTGCGTCGTATTGACGTTCGCTCATGTTGCGCTCCCAGAATTCAAGGGTCGGCGTTACTATGGAGGGGGGGGCCTCCATGTCCATTTTGCTTGGGGCCCCCAAATTCCTTCAAACGGCCCTGATAGTCCCCCACATTAGGTGCAGTATAGTTCCCCACATTAGGTGCAGTATAGTCCCACACATTGGTGCAGTATAGTCCCCCACATTAGGAGCAGTATAGCTCTCCACATTAGGTGCAGTATAGCTCTCCACATTAGGTGCAGTATAGCTCTCCACATTAGGTGCAGTATAGTTCTCCACATTAGGTGCAGTATAGTTCTCCACATTAGGTGCAGTATAGTTCCCCCACATTAGGTTGGCAGTATAGTTCCCCCACATTAGGTTGGCAGTATAGTTCCCCCACATTAGGTTGGCAGTATAGTTCCCCCACATTAGGTTGTCAGTATAGTTCCCCACATTAGGTGCAGTATAATTCCCCACATTAGGTGCAGTATACAGTAGTTCCCCCACATGAGGTGCAGTATAATTCCCCACATTAGGTGCAGTATACAGTAGTTCCCCCACATTAGGTGCAGTATACAGTAGTTCCCCCACATTAGTTGCAGTATACAGTAGTTCCCCCGCATTAGGTGCAGTATAATTCCCCCCATTAGGTGCAGTATACAGTAGTTCCCCACATTAGGTGCAGTATACAGTAGTTCTCCCACATTAGGTGCAGTATACAGTAGTTCCCCCACATTAGGTGCAGTGTAGTTCCCCCACATTAGGTGCAGTGTAGTTCCCCCACATTAGGTGCAGTATAGTTCCCCACATTAGGTGCAGTATAGTTCCCCCACATTAGGTGCAGTATAGTTCCCCACATTAGGTGCAGTATAGTTCCCCCACATTAGGTGCAGTGTAGTTCCCCCACATTAGGTGCAGTGTAGTTCCCCCACATTAGGTGCAGTATAGTTCCCCCACATTAGGTGCAGTATAGCTCTCCACATTAGGTGCAGTATAGTTCTCGACATTAGGTGCAGTATAGTTCTCCACATTAGGTGCACTATAGTTCCCCCACATTAGGTTGGCAGTATAGTTCCCCACATTAGGTGCAGAATAGTTCCCCACATTAGGTGCAGTATAGTCCCTCCACATTAGGTGCAGTATACAGTAGTTCCCCACATTAGGTGCAGTATACAGTAGTTCCCCACATTAGGTGCAGTATACAGTAGTTCCCCACATTAGGTGCAGTATACAGTAGTCCCCCCACATTAGGTGCAGTATACAGTAATCCCCCCACATTAGGTGCAGTATACAGTAATCCCCCCACATTAGGTGCAGTATACAGTAGTCCCCCCACATTAGGTGCAGTATACAGTAGTCCCCCCAAATTAGGTGCAGTATTCAGTAGTTCCCCACATTAGGTGCAGTATACAGTAGTTCCCCACATTAGGTGCAGTATACAGTAGTCCCCCCACATTAGGTGCAGTATACAGTAATCCCCCCACATTAGGTGCAGTATACAGTAATCCCCCCACATTAGGTGCAGTATACAGTAGTTCCCCACATTAGGTGCAGTATACAGAAGTTCCCCCACATTAGGTGCAGTATACAGTAGTTCCCCCACATTAGGTGCAGTATAATTCCCCACATTAGGTGCAGTATACAGTAGTTCCCCCACATTAGGTGCAGTATACAGTAGTTCCCCCACATTAGGTGCAGTATACAGTAATTCCCCCGCATTAGGTGCAGTATAATTCCCCCCATTAGGTGCAGTATACAGTAGTTCACCACATTAGGTGCAGTATACAGTAGTTCCCCCACATTAGGTGCAGTATACAGTAGTTCCCCCACATTAGGTGCAGTATAGTTCCCCACATTAGGTACAGTATAGTTCCCCCACATTAGGTGCAGTATAGTTCCCCCACATTAGGTGCAGTGTAGTTCCCCCACATTAGGTGCAGTGTAGTTCCCCCACATTAGGTGCAGTGTAGTTCCCCCACATTAGGTGCAGTGTAGTTCCCCCACATTAGGTGCAGTGTAGTTCCCCCACATTAGGTGCAGTGTAGTTCCCCCACATTAGGTGCAGTGTAGTTCCCCCACATTAGGTGCAGTGTAGTTCCCCCACATTAGGTGCAGTGTAGTTCCCCCACATTAGGTGCAGTGTAGTTCCCCCACATTAGGTGCAGTGTAGTTCCCCCACATTAGGTGCAGTGTAGTTCCCCCACATTAGGTGCAGTGTAGTTCCCCCACATTAGGTGCAGTGTAGTTCCCCCACATTAGGTGCAGTGTAGTTCCCCCACATTAGGTGCAGTGTAGTTCCCCCACATTAGGTGCAGTGTAGTTCCCCCACATTAGGTGCAGTGTAGTTCCCCCACATTAGGTGCAGTATAGTTCCCCCACATTAGGTGCAGTATAGTTCCCCCACATTAGGTTGGCAGTATAGTTCCCCCACATTAGGTCGGCAGTATAGTTCCCCCACATTAGGTGCAGTATAGTTCCCCCACATTAGGTGCAGTATAGTTCCCCCACATTAGGTGCAGTATAGTTCCCCCACATTAGGTGCAGTATAGTTCCCCCACATTAGGTTGGCAGTATAGTTCCCCCACATTAGGTCGGCAGTATAGTTCCCCCACATTAGGTCGGCAGTATAGTTCCCCACATTAGGTGCAGTATAGTCTCCCACATTAGGTGCAGTATACAGTAGTCCCTCCACATTAGGTGCAGTATACAGTAGTCCCTCCACATTAGGTGCAGTATACAGTAGTTTCCCACATTAGGTGCAGTATACAATAGTCCCCCCACATTAGGTGGAGTATACAGTAGTTCCCCATTAGGTGCAGTATACAGTAGTCCCCCCACATTAGGTGCAGTATACAGTAGTCCCCCCACATTAGGTGCAGTATACAGTAGTCCCCCCCCACATTAGGTGCAGTATACAGTAGTCCCCCCCCACATTAGGTGCAGTATACAGTAGTCCCCCCACATTAGGTGCAGTATACAGTAGTTCCCCACATTAGGTGAAGTACAGTAGTTTCCCCACATTAGGTGCAGTATACAGTAGTTGCCCCACATTAGGTGCAGTATACAGTAGTCCTCCCACATTAGGTGCAGTATACAGTAGTTCCCCACATTAGGTGCAGTATACAGTAGTTCCCCACATTAGGTGAAGTACAGTAGTTTCCCCACATTAGGTGCAGTATACAGTAGTTCCCCACATTAGGTGCAGTATACAGTAGTTCCCCACATTAGGTGCAGTATAGTTCTCCCCACATTAGGTGCAGTATACAGTAGTTCCCCCACATTAGGTGCAGTATAGTTCCCCCACATTAGGTGCAGTATAGTTCCCTCACATTAGGTGCAGTATAATTCCCCACATTAGGTGCAGTATAGTTCCCCCACATTAGGTGCAGTATAATTCCCCACATTAGGTTCAGTATAGTTCCCCCACATTAGGTGCACTATAATTCCACCACATTTGGTGCAGTATAGATCCCCACATTAAGTGACTGCACTTAATGTGGGGGAACTATACTGCACCAAATGTGGTGGAATTATAGTGCAACTAATGTTCCCCTACAGACATACAGCCTTCAGCCATATACAATGTATGGCTGGAGGCTGTATGCCTGTTTACTGCCCCACTTGAGTATTCCGACCACCGCTCCTGGATCACGATCTACTGCTATGGCCTATGGGCCATCCCGGTCACGATCTACTGCTATGGCCTATGGGCCATCCCGGGAGCAGCGGTCGGAACACTGAAGATGACCGCAGGTCACTTACCATACCCGCACGTCCTCCTCACAGCTGCGCTCTGCTGTACTGTTGCTATGGGCGCACGCACGTGACGTCAGTGCCGTCACTGCGTGCGCTTCCTCCCAACGGCCCCAGCGTTTTTAAAGTTAACGCGGGGCCGCTATGAAGTAAACGGGGCATCCTTGTGGCCTGAAAAGATTTTTCGGGACACAGGGATGTCCCGAATGTGACGGGGCCCCCCTGCGGGCACGGGGCCCGGAGCTGATCACTGTTTTAAAGTTGCCCCCCTGCTAATCTTTAACAAGAAGCCAACGCTGCGGCCACTTTAAAACAGTTGCCCCCCCCCCTACTGAGCAGACGGCAGGACCCCTGGGGGATGGGGGCCCTAGGCAATTGCCTGGTTTGCCCCGCCATAACACCGGCCCTGCTTATAATGAAAAATGGCAGCAATGTTTTAAAAAGGCTATATGTGAAAATCCGGTATATTGATAGCAATATTAACAATAATGCCACTATACAAGGAGAAAAATTATCACCATACATATTACCATGATACTGTTACTGACCAAATCCTGTATGTTGAGAGTAATATTACCAATAATACCAGTATACAAGGAGGAATATTATCCCCATACATATTACCATCATACTGTTACTAGCCAAATCCTGTATACTGAAACCAATATTACCAGTATACAAGGAGGAATATTATGCCCATACATATTACCGTCATACTGTTACTGACCAAATCCTGTGAATTGACATTGAAATTATCAATATCACTATACAAGGGACAAGTAATATCGCCACATCATGACCAGTATCACCGCAGAATGACTAATATCCCCGCACTGCTACTGAAAAAAATCCACTAGGCAGAGACCAAGGTTAACTCCATACAGTGATCATATACAGATAGATACCAACACTACAAAGGTGCCCCCCTTCCCTCTCCCCTTCTTAGCTAAGTAAATGTTCAGCCTTAATATATTAGGTAGGTAGGCAGGCTTCTTCCCACTTCTACCTCCATTCCACATTAGGCTGTATTCACCCCACGATTGTTACATACGGGACCGGATCCGATAGGGATATGTGAAAACCAGGCACTCCCGTATCTCAGCCGGACCCGGACCCCATCTCATCTCATTTGAATGAGCCGACCGGAGTCAAATAGTGACTCCGGTCGGCTTATTTTTGCCCCATATCCGGTTTTGTGACCAGACTTAAAACCGTGGTATACTACAGTTTTAAGTACGGTCACAAATCTGGATACGGGGCAAAACTGAGCCGACTGGAGTCATTATCTGACTCCGGTCGGCTCCTTCAAACGAGATGTGGTCCGGGTCCGGCTGAGATACGGGAGCGCCTGGTTTTCACATCTCCCAGCCAGATCCGGTTTGTAACAATTGTGGTGTGAATGCAGCCTTAGCTAGATATATCTCTCTCCACCCAGGGCAGAACTGGGGCTAAAAACCAACCCTGAAAAAATGATCATACCAGCCCCACAGCATTGTGTCATTGTGGCAGCCGCCGGCAGCAGGGAAGGGACAGGGAAGCCTGACATTTGATTTGCCAGGCCTCCATAAGAAAGCTATGTTGTGGCAGAAATGTGGTATTAACGCTTGGGGAAGACAGTATAAAAAAACCCTCTCTTCCTTGCTCTTGCGCTACCGCCAGAATCACGAAATTCAGTTCCCAGTGTCCAGCGCTTCTGGGTTAGGTGACGTTACACAGCTGCTCATTCAGTTATGGGCCGAAGCAATGTCCAGCCTCAGCCTCTGATTGGATGGCTAGTTATGACGTCACCTGACCCGGAAGTGCCAGATACCAGGAACACAATTCCAGTAGTAGTGCAGAAGCCAGGAATGTAACTGTATAGGGACTAGGGCTACAAACTGTGGACTGCTAGTTGTTCCAAAAATGGTCTGGGCATGCTGGGAGTTGTAGTTTTGCTGGGAGTTTTAGTTAAGCAACAGCTGGAGGTCCACAGTTTGGAGACCATTGGCATAGGGAGAGATGCGTCACCCGCCCCGCTGGGACCAGCCCCAGGGACTCATTTCCGGGGTTTCAGCAGGATTTTCAATCTAAGATGACTCTGAATGACCGAGTGTCTCAGTGTTTTTCCTGGTGTCCTGGGATCGTGATGTCTGCACCAGTTTTATGCTGCCCGATGTTTAGGCAGAATAACTGATAAAACATTCCCCTTAACTGTAGTTATATATAAAACAATATTTATTATTTTTCATTAACTAACAACTTAAATTGCAATAAAAGAAAACCAAAGTGCCCTCTCTTACAAAGTAGTAACAGCAGGTCTTCTCAGTGGCGTCTCTAGGGGGGGGGGCAGAGGGGGCCACGGCCCCCCCTACATCATGATTGGCCCCCCCTTGTGCCCCCCCTAGCAGCAGTAGGTCACTAGCAGCTCTCATGGCTATCAGGGGGTACAGCTAGTTCACCAGTAAGGGGCCCGAGCCCCCGCCCCCCCGGAGCCATCTTTTTTATATAAACCTTCAGCCTGTAGAGGAGTGTACAGAGGGGTTTAGAGGAGTGTACATGAGTGACAGATGGGTGTACATGGGTGACAGAGGGGTGTAGAGGAGTGTACATGGGTGACAGATGGGTGTACATGGGTGACAGAGGGGTGTAGAGGAGTGTACATGGGTGACAGAGGGGTGTAGAGGAGTGTACATGGGTGACAGAGGGGTGTAGAGGAGTGTGCACCCTAAAGCACAAACTCATGCCGCACACGCGTGTGTGTGTTTATATAGATATATAGATATATATATATATATATATATATATATATATATATATATAAATGTCGAAAAAAATGCAGCACTACTTTACCACAGTAGGCGGGTGCCAGCTCCTCAGGCTCGATCACAGCCAATTGATAACTTCAAAAATGGTGCGGCACTCCAAATATCCAAAAAATAACTATTTATTCCACATGTCAAACAGTGCGACGTTTCAGCCCCTCTTGCTTGCATGCACACATACATAAACAGACCTACACTCATATAAATATCAATACAAACAAAATGAAAAACTTTATTAAAACTTTTTTGGGGATTGGAGGCTTTTTTTTTAGATTGGAGGCTCCATTATACATACACTGTACAGCAATCATACCTCCATTATACATACACTGTACAGCAATCATACCTCCATTATACATACACTGTACAGCAATCATACATCCATTATACATACACTGTACAGCAATCATGCCTCCATTATACATACACTGTACAGCAATCATACCTCCATTATACATACACTGTACAGCAATCATACCTCCATTATACATACACTGTACAGCAATCATACATTCATTATACATACACTGTACAGCAATCATACCTCCATTATACATACACTGTACAGCAATCATACATTCAGTATACATACACTGTACAGCAATCATACCTCCATTATACATACACTGTACAGCAATCATACATCCATTATACATACACTGTACAGCAATCATACATCCATTATACATACACTGTACAGCAACCATACCTCCATTATACATACACTGTACAGCAATCATACCTCCATTATACATACACTGTACAGAAATCATACATTCATTATACATACACTGTACAGCAATCATACCTCCATTATACATACACTGTACAGCAATCATACATCCATTATACATACACTGTACAGCAATCATACATCCATTATACATACACTGTACAGCAACCATACCTCCATTATACATACACTGTACAGCAATCATACATTCATTATACATACACTGTACAGCAATCATACCTCCATTATACATACACTGTACAGCAATCATACATTCATTATACATACACTGTACAGCAATCATACATACATTATACATACACTGTACAGCAAGCATACCTCCATTATACATACACTGTACAGCAATCATACATTCAGTATACATACACTGTACAGCAATCATACATCCATTATACATACACTGTACAGCAAGCATACCTCCATTATACATACACTGTACAGCAAGCATACCTCCATTATACATACACTGTACAGCAATTATACCTCCATTATACATACACTGTACAGAAATCATACATTCATTATACATACACTGTACAGCAATCATACCTCCATTATACATACACTGTACAGCAATCATACATCCATTATACATACACTGTACAGCAATCATACCTCCATTATACATACACTGTACAGCAATCACACATTCATTATACATACACTGTACAGCAATCATACCTCCATTATACATACACTGTACAGCAATCATACATCCATTATACATACACTGTACAGCAAGCATACCTCCATTATACATACACTGTACAGCAATCATACATTCAGTATACATACACTGTACAGCAATCATACATCCATTATACATACACTGTACAGCAAGCATACCTCCATTATACATACACTGTACAGCAAGCATACCTCCATTATACATACACTGTACAGCAATCATACATCCATTATACATACACTGTACAGCAAGCATACCTCCATTATACATACACTGTACAGCAAGCATACATCCATTATACATACACTGTACAGCAATCATACATTCATTATACATACACTGTACAGCAATCGTACCTCTATTATACATACACTGTACAGCAATCGTACCTCTATTATACATACACTGTACAGCAATCATACATCCATTATACATACACTGTACAGCAAGCATACATCCATAATGCATACACTGTACAGCAATCATACATCCATTATACATACACTGTACAGCAAGCATACCTCCATTATACATACACTGTACAGCAATCATACATTCATTATACATACACTGTACAGCAATCATACATCCATTATACATACACTGTACAGCAATCATACATCCATTATACATACACTGTACAGCAATCATACATCCATTATACATACACTGTACAGCAATCATAAATCCATTATACATACACTGTACAACAATCATACCTCCATTATACATACACTGTACAGCAAGCATACCTCCATTATACATACACTGTACAGCAATCATAAATCCATTATTCATACACTGTACAGCAATCATACATCCATTATACATACACTGTACAGCAATCATACATCCATTATACATACACTGTACAGCAAGCATACATTCATAATACATACACAGTGACTGTACAGCAATCATACATCCATTATACATACACTGTACAGCAATCATACATTCATTATACATACACTGTACAGCAATCATACATTCATTATACATACACTGTGTCTGTACAGCAATCATACATCCATTATACATACACTGTACAGCAAGCATACCTCCATCATACATACACTGTACAGCAATCATACATTCAGTATACATACACTGTACAGCAATCATACATTCATTATACATACACTGTACAGCAAGCATGCCTCCATTATACATACACTGTACAGCAAGCATACCTCCATTATACATACACTGTACAGCAATCATACATCCATTATACATACACTGTACAGCAAGCATACCTCCATTATACATACACTGTACAGCAATCATACATTCATTATACATACACTGTACAGCAATCATACATCCATTATACATACATCGTACAGCAATCATACATCCATTATACATACACTGTACAGCAATCATACATCCATTATACATACACTGTACAGCAAGCATACCTCCATTATACATACACTGTACAGCAATCATACATTCATTATACATACACTGTACAGCAATAATACATCCATTATACATACACTGTACAGCAATCATACATTCATTATACATACACTGTACAGCAATCATACATCCATTATACATACACTGTACAGCAAGCATACCTCCATTATACATACACTGTACAGCAATCATACATTCATTATACATACACTGTACAGCAATCATACATCCATTATACATACACTGTACAGCAATCATACATTCATTATACATACACTGTACAGCAATCATACATCCATTATACATACACTGTACAGCAATCATACATCCATTATACATACACTGTACAGCAATCACACATCCATTATACATACACTGTACAGCAATCATACCTCCATTATACATACACTGTACAGCAAGCATACCTCCATTATACATACACTGTGCAGCAATCATACATCCATTATACATACACTGTACAGCAATCATACATCCATTATACATACACTGACTGTACAGCAATCATACATCCATTATACATACACTGTGACTGTATAGCAATCAAACATCCATTATACATACACTGTACAGCAAGCGTACCTCCATTATACATACACTGTGACTGTACAGCAATCATACATCCATTATACATACACTGTACAGCAAGCATACCTCCATTATACATACCCTGTGACTGTACAGCAATCATACATCCATTATACATACACTGTACAGCAATCATACATCCATTATACATACACTGTACAGCAAGCATACCTCCATTATACATACACTGTACAGCAATCATACCTCCATTATACATACACTGTACAGCAATCATACCTCCATTATACATACACTGTACAGCAATCATACCTCCATTATACATACACTGTACAGCAAGCATACCTCCATTATACATACACTGTACAGCAAGCATACCTCCATTATACATACACTGTGACTGTACAGCAATCATACATCCATCATACATACACTGTACAGCAAGCATACCTCCATTATACATAAACTGTACAGCAATCATACATCCATTATACATACACTGTGACTGTACAGCAATCATACATCCATTATACATACACTGTGACTGAACAGCAAGCATACCTCCATTATACATACACTGACTGTACAGCAATCATACATCCATTATACATACACTATACAGCAAGCATACCTCCATTATACATACACTGTACAGCAAGCATACCTCCATTATACATACACTGTACAGCAAGCATACCTCCATTATACATACACTGTATAGCAATCATACCTCCATTATACATACACTGTACAGCAAGCATACCTCTATTATACATACACTGTACAGCAATCATACCTCCATTATACATACACTGTGACTGTACAGCAATCATACATCCAATCCATTAATAATGGATTGGATGTATGATTGTTGTACAGTCACAGACACAGTGTATGTATAATGGATGTATGATTGCTGTACAGTGTATGTATAATGGACAGGGCTGTCTTTAATTTTGATTGGACCCTGGGCAAGCAATTTTTTTGGGGGGCCCCCCGGTCCCCCACCCCCATCCCACACACACTCGGGATCAGTACAGGATCAGTAATGTAATGTATGTACACAGTGACCTCACCAGCAGAATAGTGAGTACAGCTCTGGAGAGAAGGTGTGTTCTGCTGAGCTCCAGAGTTTCCCAGAGAAGCAGTGATTTTCTTCCACCCCTCCCCAGGTGTGTGGCAGACACCTGGGTAGGTTTTCCTGCTATGGAGCCCCGGGAAGCTGGGGCTTCATCTTGCACCCCCCCCCCCCCCCCCCGTTCTCGGCTGGCGGGGTGTGCAAAGGAAAATGCAACAGCCAGTAGTCAGGATGGGGTGAGGAGATCCACCAGGGTCCACAGCCATGTGGGGCCCCCTCCCCGACCTCAGCTGGGAGCTGCAAAGCTTCCAGCAGAAGCTCATCCAGGCAGCGGAGTGGAAAGTCTGCATCATAGTTACATAGTTACAAAGTTACATAGTTAGTATGGTTGAAAAAAGACATACGTCCATCAAGTCCAACCAGGGGATTGAAGGGAAGGATGTAAGGGGATAAGGGAAAGGGATGTAGTTTTATAATTCTGCATAAGCTTTAATGTTATTTTGTTCCAGGAATGTATCTAACCCTGTTTTAAAGCTGTTAATTGTTCCTGCTGTGACCAGTTCCTGAGGTAGACCGTTCCATAAATTCACAGTCCTCACGGTAAAGAAGGCGTGCCGCCCCTTTAGACTAAACCTTTTCTTTTCCAGACGGAGGGAGTGCCCCCTCGTCCTTTGGGGGGGTTTAACCTGGAACAGTTTTTCTCCATATTTTTTGTATGGGCCATTAATATACTTATATACGTTTATCATATCCCCATATCCAGCCTGTTTCCTCAGAACCCCAGCAATGGGGGGTAAAGGGGCCCAAAGAATCCCTGGCCAGCTTTGGGTCCAAAATCCAGGCCAAGATGGCTCAGTATGAACAGCTCGGAAAACAACTAAGAGGCCTCAGAGAGGAGCTGAAGTTTGCAAGACTGTTGAGACCCAATTAGCTCCGAGCAGGCTATAACTACCCCTCCCCCTTACTACAATAATTAATTAAATAATAACTGACACAACAACAATTCAACTTTTCCGTGGGTGGGGATCGGCCACAGCTTTATTTATAAAATTACTTATATAAATAACAATTTAACTGTAACAAAGACACCGATTGGCTTCTTGCCAACCCGAGAGGTGCTGCCACACTATCCTGTGTGGAGGTCTACCCCGGGTTGACCCCGCTTTCACCGTCTTCTTACCGCCAAGCTGTGACTTACAATAAACAGAGATACAAAAAGGGAGGGAGGGAGGGCAAAACTCCGGGTCCTGGGCAGATTGAGGGGGGAAGGGAGGCACCACAGCTATAAATACCCAGGGGAGGGCCTTTGAAAGCCCGGGAAACTATTAGACCCCTGATTGGTGCACTCCTTCCCCCCCACCCATGGGACATACCACTATAGTTAGCAACAAGTTTTTACAGGCGGGGGAGGGGGCTAAAAAACATTGCCTGTATATTTCTTAACCCCTTAACTGCTCACCAGTCAGGGGGCAAGCTAGTTATGCACAGCTTGCCCCTCCAGACTGTTGAGACCCAATTAGCTCCGAGCTGGCTATAACTACCCCTCCCCCTTACTACAATAATTAATTAAATAATAACTGACACAACAACAATTCAACTTTTCCGTGGGTGGGGATCGGCCACAGCTTTATTTATAAAATTACTTATATAAATAACAATTTAACTGTAACAAAGACACCGATTGGCTTCTTGCCAACCCAAGAGGTGCTGCCACACTGTCCTGTGTGGAGGTCTACCCCGGGTTGACCCCGCTTTCACCGTCTTCACCGTCCACCCAAGAGATACTGGATAGCCAACACCTGGGGCCAACTCAGCCCCCCGAACACACCCAACACATTTCCTCTCCAGGAAAGTCGCCCAACACATTTCCTCTCCAGGAAAGTCGCCCAACACATTTCCTCTCCAGGAAATTCTCCCAACACATAACCTCTCCAGGAAATCCGAGGTACCTGCCGCCAGGTCCTATGTTTTTGCATTTTATTTTATTTTTTGTAATTTTTATTTTTTTTGTATTCACTAACTCTTGTGTGAACTCATTTCTCATTTCTCGCCCATACACCGAAGAGTGCCGCAGCACTCGCACCACCTTGCGGAAAGCCGCTCGCAAAACAAAAACACATGTGGGAAACATCAAACTGGGCGAAAATAGCAACGCAACAAGCAGATCGCCCGCGCCCCACGCGCTGCGCTACCCTCTCCGGAAACTGAGCCCTCTCCGCCGACACCGACACAAAAAGAGAGCGAATCCCAAACTCGCAACACCCCCTCCTACAAAGAGAAGCCAAAACCCAAAACAGACAATCGAGGGCGGGGAGCATAAAAGAAAAAGAGGTGGGGGGGGAGGCCCCCACCGCAGTCCAATCAACAATAGGACGACAACAGGAAAAAACAGTCATTCGTGGACCCTCATGCAGCACAAGCTGTGTGTCCCAGATCGCCTAAGCAATCTCGGACCAACGGACCTGAAAACGCACAAAATAGGCACCCAAAAAACACATCAGACACCCAAGTGTCATGGAAGGAGACGAGGAGAAAGAAAGTGCCCCATCCACCTAGCCCCGAAAAAAGCCAGCGCAAAACCTCGGATCAGAAAAAACGACGCAAAAGCGACAACCAAAAATCCGACCCACAGCCGCCACCAAGCGACCCAAAAACTGATAGGAAAAAATGGTCGCCGACAGCAAGGCCACCCGCTCACGGGCCCAGCCCCTAGGTATACACCAACATCCCACCAACCGCAAAGCAGAAAAGAAAAATCACCCCCCGTCATGCGGCAACCTCACCCCACTGGATCGCAGCACAGTGGGAAAGCACCCTTTTTTTTTTTTTTGCACTGAGTAGTAGGTGATTCACATGAACAGGTGAAGATACCCAGCGTCACATACTAAGAATGTTAATTGGATACATGCAGAATACAGCCCAAATCTCGAACGTCCTTGGATAGGAGACACAGCAGTTAACTTATTTTATCACAGCCTATCAAAACGAAATAGGAAGTCAAACAGCAGAACCTTGTAGGTACAAAAAACAAAACCCCTATCCACAGACACACTTGGAACCTTCGGGACCCTCCTTGACTGTAGACATCCCGGCCTCCACACCAACCCCAACTACTCGCAAGCGCCTCACCGTGAGTGCGACCAAGTCGCAGGAGCCACTAAAGCGGACCAAGAAATACACCAATCTCCACGATGACCCACAGGCCGAAAATTTAACCACAACTGTATCACTCAGTCCTACCCCGGGACCCGAACCCGAGGTGGTCTCCCATTCCACAGCCACATGAGCAAACCTTCCGACTCCACCCGAGGGAGCAACCTCCGGAACCACTGCCAGAGAACGGGACAAAGCGTCAACACCCAATACCGACCCCAGGGAGTACAGCCGCAAAATAAACCTTATCTCCAAACAGCGAAGCACTAGGTGCAACAAGCCGAGCGCAGGAAGAAAGCCGAAAGAAAGAAATAATAACAGTGACAACGCCCCAAATGTCAGACCGACAAAACGCCCCCGATCACTCAAATCACACCCAAAAAAGAAAAGCATCACCAAATTATAGCGCAATCAAGCACAGGGGCCACGCCAACCCACACAGTACCGTTACAATCCTAGAACATGAACTGCTGAAGCAAGCACCCAAAGTCCCACAACCAACACCAAAGGAAAAAGCACAAACAAAAAACCCAAGCATGGCAGAAACCCACTGACTACCAAGACACCCAGTAGTAAACCACCCTGCAGCACCACTGGAAAACCAAAACACCACACCAACAACCAACCAAACCAGCCACACCCGGGAACAGAGCGAGCTCTCCATGAGCTGCAACGGGGGACTGAAAGCAGGCCTGTCCACTGCATCACGCCTGAAAAAAACCCAACCAACCGGAACGTCAGCCCTTAGTGCACCAGGGGCACATATGCGGGGGCACAGATACCACACACCCTCGGCGGCCAGAGACAACCTGCAGGAAAAAACTCCGCCCTGAACCACATTCCACGTGGAACATTCAGTAAACCAGCAAGGACCGGAACCGGGGCACATAGCGAGCCCTGAAGAAACCAAAACAGAGAAAACGCAATTACTCCCTGACCATAGGAAAGCAGCAAACCAAGGCCAACAAGGCATGCGGAAGACATGCTAATCTCCTCAAAATCGTTCCAATTTTAACATACATGCTGCCGAAGCGAGCACAAAATATGGACGCTTCACAAATTTGCATGTCAGCCTTGCAGCAACAAACCACACCCCAACAAGTGTAGAGCACAGGAGAATCACCCTCCGGAATACCACCACGAACAGAAGAAACCACACAGGCAAGACAAACGGAGACACAAGCAAAACCTACCCCCAGAGACTCAAGCGAAACCTACCCTCCGCCACATCAGCCAAAGCACCCAGCACGACATACAGGAGTCCCATGCCTACATGAGATTGGGCGAAACAGGAAAAAACAGCAGACAAATATACTAGGACAATGGAGCAGCGGAGAGAGACTACAACTTAAGATGGAGAGATAAACCAAACAAAGGGGGAGAAAACCCAAAGAAACAAAACCGTGACTGGGTGGCAGCCACCGATTCAGGAAAAGGAACATGCCTACGGGAGCTAAGTCAGCAAAACCCCGGCCACCTAGAGCGTAAGGCCAAAAGACCACACACCCAAGCGCGCACCGCAGAAAATGATACCCTACCAAAGCACCCCGTCAAGAAGAGACGTACCCAACTCACAACCAGAGACCAACACAGATATACACCCATATCCGAGACCCAAACTCAACAAACACACGGGAACAAAAGGACGAACACTACACAGACGTAGCAATAAGCACACAAACCAGGGAAGGGGCAAAGCCCCACATCAGAAGACTCACCAATTCCAGAAAATGGAGAAGCACAACAGAGGGAGGAACCACTTCACCACCGCCGCAGGCGTGGGACAAGGCACGCTGGAGACCGCCGGGTCGCGGGCACTCGGCCGCCGCACGGAACGGCGCCGGAAACCACGCCGGGAAAACAGCAGTAGAGGACTCCGAGGGAGAACCCTGCGGGAAGAACCGAAACACCTACTCCCCGCAGGTGAACAGAAGGCCCAAAAAACACCGCCTGTGCCGCCCCCCAGGACCAGAGCGAGAGCGGCGACAAATACGTCTATGCCCCCATCCGGCCCCAGAGGGGGGAAGAGCAACACGAAATCAGGGGAGCACTCCCTACCCCTCCACGGGGGGCATTGGAGAGGCAGGAGGAAGGAGGACAGCAGTGGCAGCAGTGGGGGAAGGGGGGGGGTTGGGAACTCGGGGCAGAGAGGTGATGGGGAGGCGTGGGGGGGGCGCAATGGATGCAAGAACCATGGGGAGCACTGGAAGAGCACGAGGAAAAAGGGGGAGGGGCAGCAGCAGCAGTGGGCAGGGGGGGAGTGCTAGTGTGGTGGGGGTAAGGAGCCGGGCAATGGAGTGGGGACGGTATGAGTGCTCATATAGTTGGCGTTGTGATCTGAAGCTGTCCGCAGTACCATTGTCGTTTCGATCAGAGTTTGAGATCGCAGTTTTTCATATTTACGGTATAAAAAGGGGTCAAAAATACGCTATTTTGGACTGTGAAATTTATTTATTCAAGTAATATTACTTATTTATGTATTTTATTCATTAATTAATAAATTTGTAATGTTTTTTTTTTTTTTTTTTTTTTTATATTATACACGTACGCCATAGACGGAGCGCCTTAAATGACTATATTTATTAATTAATTAATTTATTTTTTTATACTACGGACATGTAGGCACGTGGCGATACCACACGTGTATGTTGTTGTAATATACAGTATTTTATGTATTATTATTTTATTTATAGATTTTAATTTTTTATCATTACTATTATGGTATTTTTCTTTTCTTTTCTTTTTCTTTTTTTTTTTTATTATTAATTTTTATTTTTTATTTTATTTTATGATGTGGAAAAGGGGGGTGATCAAACGTGTAAAATTGCAAGGGTTAAAAGATCTTTATTAACTTAACTATTCAAATACTTCAACAGTTTTTTTTTTTTTTTTGCAATGCTATAGCTCCCCTAGGAGCTATAACACTGCACACACTGAACCTGACACCGATCACTTGCCATGTAGTAACATGGCAATGATCGGTGTTATCAATGATTGATTGCTCAAGCCTGAATTTCAGGCTTGGAGCAATCAATTGAGGAGCGGACGCGCAGGAGGCAGGTGAGTGACCCTCCTGCTGCGTCCCAGCTGATCGGGACATCGCGATTTTATCGCGATGGTCCCAATCAGCCCGCTGAGCAGCCGGGATGCGTTCAATTACATTTTCAGACGCGGCGATGACTTTGATCGCCGCGTCTGAAAAGGTGATGCCGGACATCTGCCAGATCGGCGATGTCCGGCATTATCAGGGGTCCTGGTCGCTAATAGCAACTGGGACCCAACAGCTATAATGCGCGCTCACTATGTGAGCGCGGATTATAGCTGGGGACGCGCAAATGGACGTTAATAAACGTCCATTTGCGCAAACGTTAAAGGGGGTTAAAACAGCAGCAGCCACCCAGGGGCCGCCACCTCCAGAGCGGAGGGGACAAACAGGCGGGAGGGGGGGTTATGGTAAGGACCGCAACAGGGGGGGGGAGGCAGACGAAGGGGACCGCAACAGGGGGGAAAAAAGAGACGGACGGGGCAAGTAGGTAATCAGAGCCTGCTCCAGGAGCACCCAGGAGAGAGGGATCAAAGTACAGGCAGGGGAGAGGGCAAAAGAACGGGACAGGGCTCAAAGGGATTACAGTGGGAAAGGAGGGCAGGACTGATAAGAGGTCCGCCAGCCTCCTGAACCCGCCAAGGGTGCAACAGGAGGGGAGGCCAGCTCAGCCACAAGGGAGCATGCCAGCCCTCACCCATCTGCTCCATCCAGGCCACAAATAAGGGGCAGACACATACCAGCCAGCAGTCAAAACTCCGGGTCCTGGGCAGATTGAGGGGGAAAGGGAGGCACCACAGCTATAAATA
The DNA here is from genome assembly GCF_029499605.1 of Hyla sarda. Classification (NCBI taxonomy): domain Eukaryota; kingdom Metazoa; phylum Chordata; class Amphibia; order Anura; family Hylidae; genus Hyla; species Hyla sarda. The sequence goes on from NW_026607603.1 coordinate 212,721, forward strand.
CCCAGGGGAGGGCCCCTGAAAGCCCGGGAAACTATTAGACCCCTGATTGGTGCACTCCTTCCCCCCCACCCATGGGACATACCACTATAGTTAGCAACAAGTTTTTACAGGCGGGGGAGGGGGCTAAAAAACATTGCCTGTATATTTCTTAACCCCTTAACTGCTCACCAGTCAGGGGGCAAGCTAGTTATGCACAGCTTGCCCCTCCAGCTACCAAGCAAACAATGCAGCAAAGACCAAGAGGGCAGCATTTTCCACCAAGGTGAGAGCTCTGAAGAAACAGGTGGATGAGATTGTTAGGCTGAGATCGGACATTGTGGAGGGAGGTGGTATACTCAGCGAGAGACTTGTGAACAAGGATCGTTTCTCCAGCATGAAGGTCTCAGGACAAGTGAGTAACCAAGATGACTGCCAGAGTGAGGAGGAAGAGATGGAGGGAGGTGAGGAGGGGGATTAGAGTGAGGGGGATATGGATACTGGACCTGTGTGTACCACCACTACTGTTACCCCAGACCCCCCACTTACCCTCAGTGAGGACTATGTAAACCCGGCTCAGGTGGCCTTACCTCCCTCCAGTGAGGAGGATGATGATGATGATGACGGCAGTGACTGCAGTGATGGAAGCGGCTTGGCAGATGGGGGTCTCCTGCGGGCAATTGTTATGCAGGAGTCCCCCACCCGTCTGGAAAACTTTTCCTTCGGGGATGATTTGGGCCCAGAGGAGAAGGGAAAGAAGAAGAAGAAAGGAAAGGGCAAGAAGAGGAAGAAGACACAAGGAGTTAAGTTTGTCTTTTCTCCCTTCCAGCAGTCTGGGTCGGCTGAAAAGGGTGCTGGGTCCCCCAATCTGCCAGACCCCGTTTCTGTAGTGGAGCGGGGCCAGCATGGGGGATACAGTAGCGCACCCAAAATGGCCGCGGGTGCTATAGAAAAAAAAGGGCACCCTCCTGTGAGGGGGGAGGGTGTCCAGGCACCGGAAAATGGCGGCAGATTCACCCGTTCGGGGGGCGGTCCCCTGGTTGAAGTGGGCGGTACAGGTCCTGGCACCGCAGGGCACTCTCCTGTGAGGGGGGGGGGGGAGTGTCCGGGCGCTGGACCTTGTTGGTTCAGGGGGCGGTCCCCTAGGTGGCGTGGTTGATACTGGTTCTGGCGCCAGGGGGCACTCCGCTATAAAGTGGGAGGTTCCCTGCACATCAGCTGTAGCGGGAGTTAGTCCGGAGGGACAGTCTTTTTGTGAGGGGGAGTGGCCACCCATTTCAGAGGCGGAGCCTGTGTCTGCACCCAAAGACACAGGAAGAAAGAACTATGCAGCACCAATCCTGAAACCGGCAACCCTTAAACATGAAGCAAAAGACCCAGCCAGCCCAGTCTGTAACACTCCAAGGGAGAGTGAACGCAAGAGTGAAAGTGAAAGGAAAAATGTGAATAAAAATGGTAATGTGCAGAATGTGAGTTATAGTGGTGTGCATGGGAGGAGTTGTGGTAGCAGTGTTGATGAGGGGGGTGCAAGTAGTGTGCAAGAGGGGGGTGCAAGTAGTGTGCAAGAGAGGGGTGCAAGTAGTGTGCAAGAGAGGGGTGCTAGAGGAGTGCAAGAGAGGGGTGCAAGTGTAGTCCAAGAGAGGGGTGCTAGTGAAATACAGGTGAGGAGTGGTAGTGGAATGACAGAGAGAGGTGTTATGGCTGTTAAGAATAAGGGTCCAGGTTTGGCCTCTGGGTCAGTTCCTGGTTCGACTGCCCCCCCGGTAGTGGCTGCTTCTCAGAGAAGCTATGCCAGCGTCACTGCCGGGGGATCAGGGGGATCCCCATCTCCGTCTGGCTCTGGGGGTCACTTGCAACAGCGCCTCCTGGAGGCTCTACGTAGGGGAGACAGGTCAATCCATGTAGAGGGGAGGGGTGAGGTTGACCTGTCTTTTTGGATAGAAAGACATGGCTTAGGCGCCTTCCGAGAACAAAACGGGGAGGTGGTCTGGTCCCTCCCGACATCCGGCCAGGAAAGTGGCCGTAGGAATGTGGTCCGTTTAGTGTGGAGGGGCGAAGATGCGCGTCCGCCTCGGGGTAAGGTGGTTGAGCTCCTCCTCCGGATGGAATTCAGGGCAAGTGACATCTTTGCCCTGATCCACCCCTATGGTACTTCCGAGTTTGACATCAGCTTTGTTCGGCCAGAGGGTCTGGAACTTTTCTGGTCGAATTATGAGGTGGTGAAAAGCGAGCCCGGCTGGCGGGATTTCGCCGTAAAGGCGATATCCCGTCAGAATCTGGCCAAGAAAGTGACCGTTTTGACACGTAACGAGTCACTATCTTGCTATGACATTATGACCTGGCTTAGCCGATATGGGGATGTGACGGACATGCCAAAAAAGAACTATGACGAACATGGGATCTGGTCTGGGGCCTGGACGTTTTCCGTCAAACTGAAGCGTTCGGGGAGCACTGTTGCCCACATCCCATCAGCTGCTTTTCTTGGGAGAGACAGAATCCAAGTTTTCTACCAGGGGCAGCCCAAGGTCTGTCACAGGTGTGGCAGCCCCACTCACTTTAGCGCAGCCTGTACCGTGCAGGTCTGTGCACTGTGCGGTGGGGTAGGTCATCTTGCCGCATCCTGTAGGCAGATCAGGTGTCATCTGTGTGGTGTCTTAGGACACCCTTTCAGCCGTTGTCCTAGCGCCTTTGCCCGTGCGACGGTCACCTTGGCTGGGGAGAGCAGTAACGTTGCCTCAGCTGGGGAGGGCACGGGTGCGGGTGAAGGTGCAACAGGGTCAGTGAAGAGGAAAAGTCCCGCCAGGCTGAGGCGGGAGGCTAATCGGAGAAGGAGCAGGGAACTGGAGAGTTCCCATGTGGCAGGGGTAGCTTCTGGCCCTGCTCCTGAGGTTAGTCCTGAAACTGCTGAGACCCTGGGGGAGAATGTGCTGGAAGAGGAAATGGGGAGAATCTGTAAAGAAGAGGGCAGCAAGGCCGATCTTTCCGATTCCTCCCACTGTGAAAGTGTGGATGAGGAGGGTGAAGAGAGGCCAAAAAAGAAGGGCAGTAAAGGGAGAAAGAAGAGGTCGGAGCCCTCTAGTCCCCGTGCTGCGGACCAGGTCCCAAGCGGAAGCTTACCTGCCCCCCCTCTGATTGATCTGTCTAACCGGTACTCTGTCCTTGAAGACATCTCCTCCCCCTCCTTGAAGGGGGGGGGTCAGGGATGGAGTGCCTGAAGTGGGGGAGCCTCCAGGGGGAACTGGGCCCTGTCCTGATGGGGCAATTTCCGCAGGGGATGGGGCCAAATCGGAGCCAGGCGGAGATGGGGATTATAAAATGGACCAGTCAGAATCAAAAAAACGGTCCAAAGACAAGGAAGCCTCCTCATCTGGGGATGAGGGGGTAAAGAAGAAACAAAAATGAGGGGGTTAGGGCCGTCTATCTCAATCACCCATGATGGCGGCACTCACCCCATTGACACTGGCATCTATTAACTGTGCCAGTATAAAGTCTGATACGGCTAGATTCGCAGCCTTTGATTTTCTCGGCCGTGTTGAAGCCGATATTTTGTATCTGCAGGAGACCAGGTTGTCAGATCTTGCCTCTCTGGTAAAAGCCAGGAGAGAGTGGAGGCGTGGCCCCTCCCACTGGTCTCTTGCGGCTGAGCCGTATAGTGGGGTGGCGGTCCTTTTTACCGCTCCTGTTGAATGCAGACGGGTTATTGAGTTAGAAATGGGGAGGTGCCTGATCTTAGATGTCCTCATGAAGGGGCAAGAGCTCCGGCTTATTAACATCTACGCCCCACAAACCAAGTGGGGCCGCAAAGATCTCTTTATGAGGATTAAGCCCTTTCTTTTTACAAGCCGACAGGTGATCTTTGGAGGGGATTTCAATACTGTCAAAAGGTCCCAAGATAGGAGAGGCTCCAATGATCGGTTGGCTTATGATAGCATAGCTCTCAATAGCATAGTTAGGGTAGCTCGCCTAGAGGACGCCCACATCCGGAGCCCCTCAGGCCACGCGGGTTTCACCTATCATCGAGGTAGCTGCAGGTCTAGAATAGACAGGTTTTATTTGAAGGAGGAAGCTGTCTCTTCTGCAGTGTCCGTGGTTGAGGTGGAGTTCTCCGATCACTGTATGATTTTGTTTTCCCTGAATGTTTCAGAGACCTCTCGGATGGGTAAAGGTTATTGGAAGCTGAATTCGTCCCTCCTGGAGGAAGCAGAGGTAAGACAGTCCTTTGAGGATTTTCTTCAGAGTCAGGTACCTTTACTGGGCCTATGTAGTAGTAAGTCAGAGTGGTGGGAGATATTCAAGAAGCGGGTTGCGGGGTTCTTCCGCCAGCTCTCGAGCCTCAGGTCCCTGAATAGGTATCGCCTGTATCAGGGACTGAGGAGGAAACTCGAGCTTCTCGTCTCGACTGGAGGTAGCCGGGAGGATATCTCCAGAGTGAAGTCCTTGCTGATGAGGTGTCAGTACGATAGGCACGCATCTTTGGTTTTTGAGAGGGATTTCGGGAAGTACCGCTCGCCCGACCCTTACAGAAACTGTAAGATGTCAGTGAGTAGTAAAGTCATTTCAGGACTGATTGATAGTACAGGATCTCTGAATCGGTCCAGATCAGGGATCTTGGAGGTCGTCAGATCCTTCTACTCGCATCTCTTGGGAAGGAAGGATCTAGATCGAGACGGGATGTCGGCTTTCCTGGCTGAAACCATTCCTGAGCCAGGGGTAGACCCCTCTCTTGATGTTTTGGCAAAAAAAATCAGGGAAGAGGAAGTGAGACTGGCGATTGAGGGGCTTGCCCCCAAAAAGTCACCAGGTCCGGATGGCTTAACATCCGAGTGGTACAAGACCTTTAAGGAGTCTTTAGCTCCCCTCTTGACTGAGGTATTCAATGAGTGTCTCTCCTCGGGCACTCTGCCGAAGTCAATGAGGAGGTCAGCCCTGATTCTTCTCTCAAAGGGTAAAGATCCCAGCCATATTGAGAATTGGAGGCCCATAGCTCTTCTCAATACGGACAGGAAGCTTCTGGCAGAGATACTGTTTAATCGGCTGGTGAAGTTTGCACCCCGGCTCCTTTCGGGGGCCCAGCACTGCTCTGTTCCAGGCCAAAGCACCTTAAGTGCTGTTCTCGGTGTCCGGGAGGCAGTGGAGCGGAGTAGTGCAGGTCTCTGGAAGGGGTACTTGCTGTCCCTGGATCAGGCCAAAGCATTTGATCGGGTGAACCACGAGTACCTCTGGTCCGTCCTCCTGAGATATGGCTTACCGTGTGCTTTTATTAATTGGCTTAAGACCTTATATGCAGGGGCAGAGAGTTTCCCGCTGGTGAACGGGTGGTCTGGCCGCTCTTTTGAGGTGGGGTCCGGAGTCCGTCAGGGTTGTCCTTTGAGCCCGCTTTTATACGTGTTCGCAATTGATCCCTACGTCCGGAGGGTAGATTGTGGGCCGTTGGCGGGAGTCGGGATGAGTCTGGCGGAACTGGATGTCACCCAGAGAGTGGTGGCGTACGCTGATGATGTCACCATTTTCGTTTCCTCGAGAGAGGAGGTCGATGTGGTGATGTCGGAGGTGGAACGCTACTCGGAGGCATCCGGGTCTAAGATCAACCGGGATAAGTGTGAAAGTCTCTGGCTGGGAGGGGGAGATCCCACTTTTGATCTCCCGGACACCCTCCCAGGGCCCCAAGACTCAGCAAAAATTCAGGGCATCACATTCGGCCAGGATGATTATCCCACCAAAAACTGGGATGGTAAGCTACAGGATGCCACTCATAGGGTGGATCAGTGGAAGGGTTGGTCTATGACCCTCAGGGAAAGGGTACACCTGATCAAATCGTATCCTGCTCCCCTTGTTTATCTATCTTGGCAGTGTATGTATCTTGCCAGATGCCTACTACACTAGGATCTACAGCCTGTTTTTCCAACTGTTATGGGGGAACAGGATGAACCTAGTCAAGAGAGAGGTTCCGTACCGCACAAGGAGACTAGGGGGTTTATCTATGGTAAACCCTGTGGTGTTCTTAACAAACACCTTCTTGAAAGCTAACATTTCAAACCTCTGGTCAGAGAGGGCTCCTCCGTGGGTACTCTCCTGCAGGGAATGGTTTCGGCCTTTCTTCCAGGAATGGGAGACAGGAGGGCAAGTGAAGGACCTCCGTACGCCCCATGGGCATCTTCCGGCTTACGCTACCCCGACTCTGAAGGCGATACGTCGGTGGGGTCTGGGAGTGTGGGAGATCAGGACCCAGTCAAGGCAGTTCCTTGACAAACGGGTTCTGTTGACCCACTTCCAGAAGCCTCTGGCGCTCAGGGACTGCACAGGTCGGGATCTGAGGGTGGGGTTGTATCTCTTAAATATGAAAAGGATCCCCCAGAAGTTTTGGGACTTGGCCTGGCGCTGCTTTCAGGGGAAGCTATATGTGAGGGACAATTTGAAGTGCAGGAGATCTGATGACCGGGGATGTCCCCGAGAAGAGTGCGGGGACATGCTGGAAAGCATGGACCATTTCCTGCTTCATTGTCCCTTTAATATAAGGGTCTACAACCGGGTGGGCGCTTCCATCGGCTGGAGTCAACTAGGGTCAGTTTATCTTTAGGGATAATGGTAGGGTGAGAGGTAGGGTGCAGTTAGGGAAAGAATATACATTTTGTATGTATCAGGATTGCCTTCCTTCTTCCTGGTGGTGGGCTAATGCATGTGCACCCTAGCTTTTTGTTTTGTTTTCAGATGCTATGGTTATGAAGGGCTTACAGGCACCGAACTTGGGCCTAAAGTGGGTTGTATTGTTTGCTTATGTATGTTAAAGCTGGTAATGGTTAAGTTGGTTGGGAGGAGTTCTAGGTTGGGAGGGTATATTTGTGGGTGGTGGTGGTCTTTTCTTTTGGTGGACCTGGCATGGGTCAGTTGTGGACTGGACATTGAGGACTATGAACTGTATGGAAAAAACTCTGACCCATGTACAGGAGGGCGGGTGGTGTGGGTGAAGGGTCAGTTTACTGTAGAATGTTCTTTTATATTTGTAGGTGTGTTTTATGTTTATTTACAGGTGTATATAGTTTGTGTATAGTATTGTACATAGTAGTGTATATAGTTAGTTATGTATATAGTATGTATAATGTTATGTTATAAAAAAAAATTTTTTTTAAGTATATAGTATTTATAGTAGAGATAGACATGGCAGTCGAACCAGTTTTGTTTTTGTAGTAATGTTTCTTTAGTATCCCGTTGTGGATTTATTTTCTTTGGTTTATATATGTAGTATGTAGTAAAGATGTGTGTAAGCATGTGTGTATTGTGTTTTCTGTGATATTTTCCCGAGTTTGGGTATTTTGAGTTGAATTTAATTTATTTATTTATTTATTTTTGGTTTCTTGGTTAAATGTAGTTAATATATGGATATATATGTGTGCATGTGTGAGTGTGGTATAGTGTTGTTATTATTATTATAATTATTATTATTATTTTAAAAAAAAAACATGGTGTGCAGTGTGAGTGCTTGTTGTGTTTTCTATTTGTAATGTATGATTTTTCCCGAGTTTGGGTGTTTTGAGTTAAAGCGAAATAGTGCTATATTTATGTTTCTTATGAGTGTGTTGTTTGGCTATGAAAGGTGTAGTTATAATATTTCTAGTTCTAGTAGGAAAGCTGGGCTAGCCGGTTAGGCAGGATTTTTGTTCTTTTATTTAAATGTAAAGTTTGGGTTTATGTTATTTCATGTTGTTGTTTTCCGTTATGGCAAAGTTGTGCTGGTTTATGTTTTGTTATGATTTGTATTTTTCTAATAAAAGATTTACAGGATATAACTCAGGATCAGTACAGGATAAGTAATGTATGTACACAGTGACCTCACCAGCAGAATAGTGAGTACAGCTCTTTAGAATAATACAGGATATAACTCAGGATCAGTACAGGATAAGTAATGTAATATATGTACATAGTGACCTCACCAGCAGAATAGTGAGTACAGCTCTTTAGAATAATACAGGATATAACTCAGGATCAGTACAGGATACGTACGGGGGAGGGGATTATCAGATTATGCAAGTGAGGGGAGGATACCCCCGGCGGTGGGTCCCTTGCTGCGGCCTTGATCCTGGAAGCGGCCGTGTGGGGACTGAGAGGAGCGGGAGACTCTCTATGCTCCGCTCTTCTCTATGATGCCGCCCGTGACGTTGCACCACACGTCACGTCACGTGACCATCTCCCAGACAGCCATTGCGGTACTGGCTGCCTGGGAATGAGTGACGGCGGCGGCGAACATAAAAAGGTAGCGTGCGGCGCAAACCTGCCCCCCCGCCCACTCCTACTAACATTTTGGCCGGGCCCCTGACGCCTGGCCCGCCAGCCTTTATCAGCTTTATGGGGCAAAAGGGGAGAGCTGCTTTTGGGCCCCCAGGAATTACAGGGCCCGGTGCAGCTGCCCCTTTTGCTCCACACCCGGCACACCCTGTGCGCACGCCTATGAGTGTACATGGGTGACAGAGGGGTGTAGAGGAGTGTACATGAGTGACAGAGGGGTGTAGAGGAGTGTACATGGGTGACAGAGGGGTATAGAGGAGTGTACATGGGTGACAGATGGGTGTACATGGGTGACAGAGGGTTGTAGAGAAGTGTAAATGGGTGACAGGGGTGTAGAGAGGTGTACAAGGGTGATAGATGGGTGTAGAAGAGTGAACATGGGTGACGGGGGCATAGGGGTGACAGAGGGGTGGACAGGGGGTGGACATGGGTGACAGGAGGGTGGAGAGGGGAGACAGGGGGTCAGAGGGGTGGACAAGGGGGTAATAGAGGGACAGGAGTGACAGAGGGGTGGACTGGGGTAACAAAGGGACAGATGGGTGAACAGGAGGGTGGACATGGGTGACAGAGTGGGGGTGGACATGGGTGACGGGGGGTGGACATGGGTGACGGGGAGGATTACATGGGTGACGGGGGAGGGATTACATGGGTGACGGGGGAGGGATTACATGGGTGACGGGGGAGGGATTACATGGGTGACAGGGAGGGTGGACATGGGTGACAGGGAGGGTGGACATGGGTGACAGGGAGGGTGGACATGGGTGACAGGGAGGGTGGACATGGGTGACAGGGGCGTTGGACATGGGTGACAGGGAGGGATTACATGGGTGACAGGGAGGGATTACATGGGTGACAGGGAGGGATTACATGGGTGACAGGGAGGGATTACATGGGTGACAGGGAGGGATTACATGGGTGACAGGGAGGGATTACATGGGTGACAGGGAGGGATTACATGGGTGACAGGGAGGGATTACATGGGTGACTGAGGGGTGGACATGGGTGACTGAGGGGGTGGACATGGGTGACAGGGGGGGTGGACATGGGTGACAGAGGGGTGTACATGGGTGACAGGTGTGTAGAGGAGTGTACATGGGTGGCAGAGGGGTACAGAGGAGTGTACATGGGTGACAGATGGGTGTACATGGGTGACAGAGGGTTGTAGAGAAGTGTAAATGGGTGTCAGAGGGGTGTAGAGAGGTGTACAAGGGTGATAGATGGGTGTAGAAGAGTGAACATGGGTGACGGGGGCATAGGGGTGACAGAGGGGTGGACAGGGGGTGGACATGGGTGACAGGAGGGTGGAGAGGGGAGACGGGGTCAGAGGGGTGGACAAGGGGGTAAAAGAGGGACAGGAGTGACAGAGAAGGGTGGACTGGGGTAACAAAGGGACAGATGGGTGAACAGGAGGGTGGACATGGGTGACAGAGTGGGGGTGGACATGGGTGACAGGGGGTGGACATGGGTGACGGGGGGGATTACATGGGTGACGGGGGAGGGATTACATGGGTGACGGGGGAGGGATTACATGGGTGACAGGGAGGGTGGACATGGGTGACAGGGAGGGTGGACATGGGTGACAGGGAGGGTGGACATGGGTGACAGGGAGGAAGGACATGGGTGACAGGGGGGGTGGACATGGGTGATAGGGGGGGTGGACATGGGTGACAGGGGGGGTGGATATGGGTGACAGGGGGGGTGGACATGGGTGACAGGGGGGTGGACATGGGTGACAGGGAGGGATAACATGGGTGACGGGGAGGGATTATATGGGTGACAGGGAGGGATTACATGGGTGACAGGGAGGGATTACATGGGTGACTGAGGGGGTGGACATGGGTGACTGAGGGGGTGGACATGGGTGACAGGGAGGGATTACATGGGTGACAGGGAGGGATTACATGGGTGACGGGGGGGTGGACATGGGTGACTGGGGGGGTGGACATGGGTGACTGGGGGGGTGGACATGGGTGACTGGGGGGGTGGATATGGGTGACAGGGAGGGTGGACATGGGTGACAAGGAGGGTGGAAATGGGTGACAGGGAGGGTGGAAATGGGTGACAGGGGGGGTGGACATGGGTGACAGGGGGGGTGGACATGGGTGACTGGGGGGGTGGACATGGGTGACTTGGGGGGTGGACATGGGTGACTGGGGGGGTGCACATGGGTGACTGGAGGGTGGACATGGGTGACAGGGAGGGTGGACATGGATGACAGGGGGGGATTACATGGGTGACATGGAGGGATTACATGGGTGACAGGGAGGGATTACATGGGTGATAGAGATGGACAGGGAGGTAAACAAGGCAGATATGGCTGACAGGGGGGGGTGGACATGGGTGATAGAGATGGACAGGGAGGTAAACAAGGCAGACGTGGCTGACAGGGGGGGTGGACATGAGTGACGGGGTCGGGGGGGAGGGGTAGAGTGTGGACCTGGGTGACGGTGGGGGGATTTAGACAGGGTTGAGAAGGTGAACAGAGGGGTGGAAAGGGTACGGTACCTTAAGCAAGCCGGCCCGCACAGCTTGCAGTTCCACAGGAGGCACGGGAGTACGGCGCTGGTGCAGCTCGTTCCGCCCCAGGGCACCATATCCGGCTCACTGCGCCGCAAGGGAGAGGGGGACGGAGGGGGACACAGGAGACGGAGAGTGAAGGAGGGGGATGCGGGGGACACAGGGAACAGATGGGGAAGGAGGGGAACACGGGTCACGCGGCAGACGCAGGGGACGGAGGGGAACACAGGAAACGCAGGAGATAGAGGGGGACGCTGTGTGCGCAGTGCGCACGCAGACTTCCCTTCCCCCCTGCGCCGTCAGGCCGGGGCGGGACATTTAAAAAAAAATAATAGTAAAAAATAAAAAAAATCACGGCAAAATCCAGCGGCACCACGGGCAGTGCTGAACGGCACACACGTGTGCCGCGGCACCGCGGTTGGGAATCACTGCTATATACTGACCCCCATATATATGAATGTATACTATATACTGACCACATATATATGAATGTATACTATATACTGACCCCCGTATATATGAATGTATACTATATACTGACCCCCATATATGAATGTATATTATATACTGACCCCCATATATATGAATGTATACTATATACTGACCCCCATATATATGAATGTATATTATATACTGAAACCCCATATATATGAATGTATACTATATACTGACCCCCATATATATGAATGTATATTATATACTGACCACATATATATGAATGTATACTAAATACTGACCCCCGTATATATGAATGTATACTATATACTGACCCCCATATATGAATGTATATTATACACTGACCCCTATATATATGAATGTATACTATATACTGACCACATATATATGAATGTATACTATATACTGACCCCATATATATGAATGTATACTATATACTAACCCCCATATATGAATGTATACTATATACTGACCCCCATATATATGAATGTATACTTTATACTGACCCCATATATATGAATGTATACTATATACTGACCCCCATATATATGAATGTATACTATATACTGACCCCCATATATATGAATGTTTACTATATACTGACCACACATATGAATGTATACTATATACTGACCCCCGTATATATGAATGTATACTATATACTGACCCCCATATATATGAATGTATACTATATACTGACCCCCATATATGAATGTATACTATATACTGACCACACATATGAATGTATACTATATACTGACCCCCATATATATGAATGTATACTATATACTGACCCCCATATATATGAATGTATACTATATACTGACCCCCATATATGAATGTATACTATATACTGACCCCCATATATATGAATGTATACTATATACTTACCCCCATATATATGAATGTATACTATATATTGACCACATATATGAATGTTTACTATATACTTAGCAACCAATCACATCGCTTCTTTCATTTTTGAATAGGCCTCTGAAAAATGAAAGAAGCAATTTGATTGGTTGCTATGGGCAACTCAGCAGCTTTTCCAGGAAAGTAAAGTTTAACCACAACACTGTAACACTGTCCACCCTGGGACTCGAACCAGTGACGGTTTCCCATCCCACTGTACTGCCGAGACGGTCCTGCTTATCTTACATGCAGTGAGATCCCCATAGACCACAATTAGCCTATTGGTTTTATTGGGCAAAAAATCACAGAGTTGATGCACTAGTCACAGTTCTCTATACCATTAATGAAGGGAGGGCTCAATATTCGCAAATTTGCGCATATGCGCACAAATTTTCACATATGCGCAAAAAAAGCGAATATTCGTAATTATGAATATATAGTGCTATATTTGCAATATTTGCAAATTCGCGAATATGCTATATTCGCGATTAAAATTTGAATTGCGAATATTCGTGAGCAACACTAGTCGCTGCAAATACAGTGAAGGAGTTTAAACATGCATGGGATAGGCATAAGGCTATCCTTCATATAAGATAGGGCCAGGGACTATTGATAGGATTCAGATTATTGGGCAGACTAGATGGGCCAATTGGTTCTTATCTGCCGACACATTCTATGTTTCTATACTGTATGGATATCAGAAAAATGGTTCCAAGCTCTTATTTCTTTATTAAATTCACTACTTTGGGGCAGGAAAGCACGAGAATGAAATATGTTTCTTTAACGTTAGCTGAGCACGATGGGGGTTGGGCACTTTTTTTTTTTTTTTAGGTACTTTTTAGCACTAAAATTGCAGACTATTATGAGAAGGAGGGAAAATGTAGTCCTATTTTTTCTCTCTAAGGGTATGTTCACACTACGGAATTCCCGCGGAAATCCACGGGCGGAATTCCGCAAGCCGAATTCCACGGGCGGAACTCCGAGAGCCGAATTCCGCGGTGTGAACTTAACATTAATGTGAATGGGTTTCCGCGAGAGCCGTTCACACTGCGGAATTTCAGCGCCAATGAAATTGTTCCGCCCAAAGAAAGAACATGTTCATTCTTTGCACGGAAGTCCGCGAGCACTGCATAGCTGTCAATGGTGACGGCTCAGTGCCGCCCGGTCCTACCGCCACCGCCGGCTGCCAGTCTGAATCTTCGCTCACTGAATTCAGCGAGCGGAGATTCCATTCACACACTGTAGTGTGAACATACCCTAATGGGTCGTTATAAGGATATTTTTGAGATTTTGGAAGCTGGGATACTCACTACACCCATGCATATCTAGATAATTAAGTATGGGAGGAACTTAAAAAATGTTTAAAATCACATGGAGATTTGACTTTACTTCATTATGGTCGAATAAAGCACTTAAAGAATTCCTTAAAATTAAAGATTCACTCTTTTGGATGAAAAGGGGCTTATTTATGTAAATCAATTATACGCTTTAGGTCAAATAAAGTCGTTTGAAGAGATAGCCCATAAGTGTGTGGGGGGAAGACAATCAGAAACATTGTTTTTAACAAATAAGTAACACAGATCATAAACCAATAAAAGGAGAGATTGGAGATTTCAGGGATTCTATATATAAGAAAAGTTTAATTAGACTATTTCCTTATGCGAAGTTGCTGTCTCGGCATGCTGGGAGTTGTGGTTCTGCAGCGGTTGGGGGTTCACAGCTTGAAGACCACTGCTATAGAGGGTGCAAATGTATCTGAGCCCTGGAACTCAAATAATGTGAAATATGAGATGATCAAAATGGAGCCCCTGCACTAATTACTTGGGTTCTGAGGTCTGTAAGGTCCATAGTAAAAACATCAGGTTCTGTCTATAGCAGATACTAAATCATGGCAGCTCAAAGAAACAAGCAGTCATTTTGACATGTCACATGTGATGTCATAGACAGCTGGAGGCCTGACATCCCACTGACAGCCGCCCGAGCCTTCAGTCAGTTCCAGTGCGATTAGTGAGAATAGTGAGATTAGCGTCTTCTTCTTCTACTTGTCTGAAATGGAGCTAAAAGGACTGGGGTTCGTCCCCCTCCTGTTGGCGTTTTGGTGTGCGGCCTGGCTTGCCACCAGCTACATCATGACGGTCGTCCTCGGCCATGCAGCCTCGCCACTGATGAGCATCAGGTAAGATAAACAAGCACATGATTCTTATTTCATGGGTTGGGAGTGAGGAAATATCCATAATAACATTGGTTTCTTTTCCTTCACAGTGACGTGGGAAATGTCTTTCCCGAAAGCATATTATTCAGAATTGGATTCATAGGGATGTCCATTGGCACTTTGGTACTAACCTTTCTTATTTATAAGTATATGGTTATGCATACTGAAGAGTTCAGGGGTCATCAGGTCCTGATCCAGAGGATCCTGCTGGCCATTGTGTGGGCCTCCTGTTTTTCCACAGCTGTTATGCATGTATTGTCCCCCGAAGAATATCCCAGGATACACTTTGTCAGCACGATAATTTCCATTACATGTGAAGCCTTATACTACCTTGGGCAGTCCATCCAGATGTATAAATTACCAGGAGCAAAAAAAGTCATCCACCATAGTAGATGCACCTGCTGTGGCCTGACTTTTGTCTGTGTAGTTTTCTATTTTGGATATGAAACATTAAAGGAATTATTCCATAATGATGAAGACTGGGACGAGATCCGTGAAATCCCCATCATAATCATCGAGTGGGTGATGCTTCTACTGATCCTGATAAACATCGTGACCTATTATTCCACCATGCAGAGGTTATTGTTGACCGTCTCCAGAAACAGCTGCACACTCTCTCTTAGAGTAAAAATTGATGACTTCGGGGTGTAGACCACCACGGGGGCCATCAAGTGGACTTCTGGGAGAGATACTGCACAGGACACGGAAAACATCTAAAGAAGAATAACTGGGGGACTACATATGGTGCCAGTAATCATGACACAATAATATGAGCTGGTGATATTACCTATACAAAAAAAAATAAAAAAAATAATAAAAAAATATTGGTGTGTGAAGTGTAATACCTAGTTAGAAAAACAGAATCAAATTCATCATTATAACCCCCCTCTGCATTACCCTGTTTATTATTTTTCAAGCAAGCACTTTGTTCTAATTCGTCCACTCTCTGGCGTGCTCCTTGTATAAGGGGTTTGGGATACCCTTTTTGTTTAAAACGATCCTCCAGGTTCTCTAGTTGTTGTAGGTATTTTTGTGTGGAAGAACAATTCCTTCGGATTCTTTTCATTTGACCTAATGGAATGTTCTTCTTCCATTATTTAAGATGGCAACTGTTAAAGTCGAGGTATCTGTTTGCATCCACCTCCTTAAAATAGTTGGCAGTATGCGAACAGCCATCCTGAATATAGATATTTAAATCCAGGAACTCACATTTTTTGGGGGGACTGATGCAGCGCTGCCTTTGGATATCTCTGGCTCTGCCATAGCGCTTTTTTTGAGGGGGCGTGTCGGCTGCCCCTTCGTCTGGTGGTCAACACTAGTGTTGCTCGCAAATATTCGCAATGCGCGAATTCGCGAATATTCGCCAATATAGCACTATATATTCGAAATTACGAATATTGTTTTTTTTTTTTTCACAATACACATCACAGTGATCATCCCTCTCTGCTTCCAGCTTGTGTGGTGTAAAGAAGGCTCTAATACTACTGTGTGAGACTGGCGTATGAATTTTCGCATATGGGAAAATTTGCTTATGCACATTTTCATTTATGCAAATTTTCGCATATGCAAAAATATTACGCGAATATTACGAATATGCGAATTTAGCGAATATATGACGAATATTTGTCCATATATACGCGAAATATCGCGAATTCGAATATGGCCTATGCTGCTCAACACTAGTCAACACGCGCTATCTGGCCAGCGAGCCAGGGCCCCGTACAGGAGATCACGGGGCCCCCCAGCAGTCGGACACCCCACAATCTGAAATGTATCCCCTATCCTTGGGATAGGGGATGTTTTTCAACACTGCACTACTCCTTTAATGGCCTCCAAAATGAAGTTCCTCTGATGTATGGGCATCAAGGGATCTTCCACTAAAAAAGATCATACAGCTTCCACTCCTCTGTCATGTGGGATGTTACTATATAATGAAGCAATATCTAGCGTTGCCCACATATAGTCCTCTTCCCGTATGATATCTTTCAATAGGGTTAATAAACGCCCATTTATCTCTGAGGTATGCTGGTAAAGACACCGCACATTTCTGTAACTGATGGTCTATATATTCAGATAAACATCTGGCAACTATCGGACGACCAGGTGTTTTTTTTTTCGGTCTTTATGTACATTAGGTAGAAAATAAAAATAAGGTACATTTGGTTTGGGGTTAAATATATATCATGTTTTTCCCTCTTAAAGGGGTACTACGCACCAAGACATCTTATCCCCTCTCCAAAGGACCCCCGTGATCTCGGTTGCGGCACCCTGTTGTCATCACTGCACAGAGAATACAGGGGCCAGCACATCGGCATAGCCATTGACTGTCCTGGCATGCTGGGAGTTTTGCTACAGCTGGAACTCTTTTTATTAGAAAAATATAAAACTTTTACAAAACACAAATACAATGCTTAATCAGCTGAAACATAAGGATGAAAAAGTAACAAATATAAACTCTTTGTTACAGAATAAAAGGACCTACCTAACCAACCAGCCCAGCTTAACTCAACTACCAAATAATGCCTGATACTACTAATTCTTACCTATTATCCTTCCAAACACACACACATACACACACACATTAATTACCAACAAAACATAAATATAGCTTTCCTTAATTAAGTTTTAACTGAAAACATCCGAATAGGAAACTTATCCCCACATACCATACACAAAATGCATTAAACAAAAATAAATAGGGCTAACTGCCATAAAAATAATAAGGAAATAAATAAAATAATTCCATCTTGGAAATACCATTAATTTTACACACAGACAACAACCAATACTCACAATACATATTAGATCATAACAACGAAAAAAATAAAAAAATAAAATAAAGTAAAAAAAAATAAAAAAATTTATAATAAAAAGAGGGCTTATTGCCATAACTAAAAATAATTCCAACTTGGAAATTTCATTTATTTATTTATTTTTTCCCCTTTCTCCTTTCCCTTCTCTTTAAACTATAGTAACACACACATGCATGGATACATTACCATAAGGGGGAAAAAATAAACACAATAATATCAACTAAAAGCTGGTCCGACTTCCTTTACCCAACAATGAGGTATAACACTATACAAAAATACATAAAACTATTTATACTTATGAAATACATGTAAACAAGAATAAAACCTAAAGAAAAATAACCTACACTATGAACTCTCCCATCACCCACACCACTCCCACTGGACATGGTCAGAGTTCGTGTATCACAGTGTTTTTTTTATTTATTATTTTTTTTTTACTGAAACAGTCATTGTCCATAAACTGACCCAAGTCAGACCCAAAGCATCACCCCCTCCCCCCAACAACCCCCACCCAACTTAAAATTAATCCCCCCCCCACTATTATTAACTAACTCAACAATGTACTAATTCACTACAACCACAGAAATAATATGAAAAACAAAGTAATACAGTACTTCAAACCCCCACCAGGCCCAAGATTGGTTGCCTGCAAGCCCTTTACATTCAAATTACAGAAAACAAAACAAAAAGCTAGAGTGACATGCATAGCCCACCACCAGGAAGAAGGATGGCAATCCTGATAAAACTAAGTTTCAAAATGCTTACCCTATGAACCTTACTTCTAACCCTATCGCTATCCCTTCATAAAACTGACCCTATACTCACCCTAACATCTATATACTGTCCCTAACCAAAATTAAGGTACATCAAAAGAAAACCCTCTCCACAGGAGAGAAGCCCTACTGGTACCAAGACTGCCATACTCCAAAGACCTGATCTTCCCGAGGTCACCAGTGATGTTCCTACATACCTCCACCTCGGAGAGGACTTTCTGTTGGGTCGATACTAAGCACCGTGCATTCCACGTGTAGTACCTAACCACTAAGCTAACTAAGAATAAAGTGCCCCGATCACGGCCACCCAGGTTCCTGAATGCCCCATAAGCCCACTCCGGATAGGAAAGGCCGGCAAGTTGACTCCAGCCGATGGAAGCACCCACCCTGTTGTAAACCCCTATATTAAAGGGACAATGAAGCAGGAAGTGGTCCATGCTTTCCAGCGTGTCCCCGTACTCTTCTCGGGGACATCCCCGGTCATCAGAGTTCCTGTACTTCAGGTTGTCCCTCACATATAGCTTCCCCTGAAAGCAGCGCCAGGCCAAGTCCCAAAACTTCTGGGGGATCCTTTTCATATTTAAAAGATGCAATCCCACCGTCAGATCCCGACCTGGGCAGTCCCTGAGCGCCAGAGGCTTCTGGAAGTGGGTCAACAGAACCCGTTTGTCAAGGAACTGCCTTGACTGGGTCCTGATCTCCCACACTCCCAGACCCCACCGACGTATCGCCTTCAGAGTCGGGGTAGCGTAAGCCGGAAGATATCCATGTGGTGTACGGAGGTCCTTCACTTGCCCTCCTGTCTCCCATTCCTGGAAGAAAGGCCGAAACCATTCCCTGCAGGAGAGTACCCACGGAGGAGCCCTCTCTGACCAGAGGTTTGCAATGTTGGCTTTCAAGAAGGTGTTCGTTAAGAACACCACAGGGTTTACCATAGATAAACCCCCTAGTCTCCTCGTGCGGTACGTAACCTCCCTCTTGACTAGGTTCAACCTGTTCCCCCATAACAGTTGGAAAAACAGGCTGTAGACCCTAGTGTAGTAAGCCTCTGGTAAAATACATACGCTGCCCAGATAGATAAACAAGGGGAGCAGGTACGATTTGATCAGGTGTACCCTTTCCCTGAGGGTCATAGACCAACCCTTCCACTGGTCCACCCTCTGAGTGGCATCCTGGAGCTTACCATCCCAGTTTTTGGTGGGATAATCATCCTGGCCGAATGTGATGCCCAAAACTTTTGCTGAGTCTTGGGGCCCTGGAAGGGTGTCCGGGAGATCAAACGTGGGGTCTCCCCCT
This sequence comes from Hyla sarda, assembly GCF_029499605.1. NCBI lineage: Eukaryota > Metazoa > Chordata > Amphibia > Anura > Hylidae > Hyla > Hyla sarda. The sequence continues at coordinate 231,956 of NW_026607603.1, forward strand.
CCCAGCCAGAGACTCTCACACTTATCCTGGTTGATCTTAGACCCGGATGCCTCCGAGTAGCGGTCCACTTCCGACATCACCACATCGGCCTCCTCTCTCGAGGAGAGGAAAATGGTGACATCATCAGCGTACGCCACCACTCTCTGGGCGACACCCGGCTCCGCCAGAATCATCCTGACTCCCGCCAATGGTCCGCAACTCACCCTCCTAAGGAAGGGATCGATCGCAAATACATATAAGAGCGGGCTCAAAGGACAACCCTGACGGACTCCAGACCCCACCTCAAAGAGCGGCCAGACCACCCGTTCACCAGCGGGAAACTCTCTGCCCCTGCATACAAGATCTTAAGCCAATTAACAAAAGTACACGGTAAGCCATATCTCAGGAGGACGGACCAGAGGTAGTCATGGTTCACTCGATCAAATGCTTTGGCCTGATCCAAGGAAAAGTAAGTACCCCTTCCAGAGACCCGCACTACTCCGCTCCACTGCCTCCCTGACACTGAGGACAGCACTTAAGGTGCTTCGGCCTGGAACAGAGCAGTGCTGAGCCCCCGAAAGGAGCCGGGGTGCAAACTTCACCAGCCGATTAAACAGTATCTTGGCCAGAAGCTTCCTGTCTGTAGGTGCGAGTAGAAGGATCTGACGACCTCCAGGATCCCTGATCTGGACCGATTCAGAGATCCCGTACTATCAATCAGTCCTGAGACTACTTTACTACTCACTGACATCTTGCAGTTCCTGTAAGGGTCGGGCGAGCGGTACTTCCCGTAATCCCTCTCAAAAACCAAAGATGCTTGCCTATCGTACTGACACCTCATCAGCAAGGACTTCACTCTGGAGATATCCTCTCGGCTACCTCCAGTCGAGACGAGAAGCTCGAGTTTCCTCCTCAGTCCCTGATACAGGCGATACCTGTTTAGGGACCTGAGGCTCGAGAGCTGGCGGAAGAACCCCGCAACCTGCTTCTTGAATATCTCCCACCACTCAGACTTACTACTACAAAAGTCCAGTAAAGGTACCTGACTTTGAAGAAAATCCTCAAAGGACTGTCTTATCTCTGTTTCCTCCAGGAGGGACAAATTCAGCTTCCAATAACCTTTTCCCATCCGGGGGGTCTCTGAAACATTCAGGGAAAACAAAATCATACAGTGGTCGGAGAACTCCACCTCAACCACGGACACTGCGGAAGAGACGGCTTCCTCCTTTAAATAAAACCTGTCTATCCTAGACCTGCTGCTACCTCGATGAAAGGTGAAACCCGCGTGGCCTGAGGGGCTCCGGATGTGGGCATCCTCTAGGCGAGCTTCCCTGACTATATTACTAAGGGCCACACAGTCATAAGCCAGCCGATCATTGGAACCTCTCCTATCTTGGGACCTCGTGACATTATTGAAGTCCCCTCCAAAGATCACTTGCCGGCTAGTAAAAAGAAAGGGTTTAATCCTCATAAAGAGATCCTTACGGCCCCACTTTGTTTGTGGGGTGTAGATGTTAATGAGCCGGAGCTCTTGTCCCTTCATGAAGACATCTAAGATCAGGCACCTCCCCATTTCTAACTCAATGACCCGTCTGCATTCGACCGGAGCGGTAAAAAGGACCGCCACCCCACTATACGGCTCAGCCACAAGAGACCAGTGGGAGGGGCCGCGCCTCCACTCTCTTCTGGCTTTCACCAGAGAGGCTAGATCTGACAACCTGGTCTCCTGTAAAAAGAAAATGTCGGCTTCAACACGGCCGAGAAAATCAAAGGCTGCGAATCTAGCCGTATCAGACTTTATACTGGCACAATTAATAGATGCCAGCGTCAATGGGGTGAGTGCTGCCATCCTGGGTAATTGAGTTAGACGGCCTTACCCATTATTTTTTCTTGCCCTTCTTCTTCACCGCCTCATCCCCTGAAGAAGAAGGAGCATTCTTACTTTCTTTAGATCTCTTTTTTGACTCAGACTGATCCATCTGGCTCCCATCTCCATCTGGCCCTGAGTTAGCCCTGCCCTCCGAGGAAGATGCCTCAACAGGACAGGACCCAGTTCCCCCTGGAGGCTCCAATCCCTCAGGCACCCCATCCTCGCCACCCCCCTCCAATGAGGGGGAGGAGATGGTATCAAGGACAAGGTACCTGTTCGATAGGTCAATCAGAAGGGGGGCAGGTAAGCTTCCTTTTAGGACCTGGCCTTTAGCACCTGAAATAGAGGACTGAGACTTCCCCTTTACAACTTTTTTGCCCTTGTCTTTTTTCGGCCTTTCCCTCCCCTCCTCATCCACACTTTTATAGTGGGAGGAATCAGAAAAGATCAGCCTCTTTGCCTTCCTCTTCGCAAATCCTCCTAATCTCCTCATCCAACACACCATCCCCCAGGGTCTCAGCAACATCTGGGCTAGTGACAGGAGCAGGGCCAGGAGCTACCCCCGCCACCTGAGAACTCTCCAGCTCCCTGCTCCTTCTGCGGTTTTCCTCTCGCCTTAGTTTGGCAGGCCCCTTCTTGCTCTTCATTAACCCTTTTGCTCCTTCACCCATGCCCGTACCCTCCCCAGCCGGGGCAACCCTAAAGCTCTCCCCAGCTGGAGCGGCCACCAAACGGGAAAAGGCGCTGGGGCAACGCTTGAAAGGGTGTCCTAGGACAACACACAGATGACACCGGATCTGCCCACAGGATGCAGCCAAATGACCAGCCCCACCACAAAAAGCGCAAACTTGCACAGTGCAGGCTGCGCTAAAATGGGTAGGACTACCACACCTGTGGCAGACTTTAGGCTGCCCCTGGTAGAAGACTTGGATTCTGTCACGTCCGAGTAAGGCTGCCGATGGGATGTGGGCAACTGTGCTCCCTGAACGCCTAAGTTTGACGGAAAACGTCCAGGCCCCAGACCAAATCCCGTGCTCATCAAGATTTTTCTTGGGCATGTCCGTCACATCCCCATAACGACCGAGCCAGGTCATGATGTCGTAGCAAGACAGCGACTCGTTACGGGTCAAAACGGTCACTCTCTTGGTTTGGTTCTGCCGGGATATCGCTTTTACAGCGAAATCCCGCCAGCCGGGCTCGTTCTTCACCATCTCGTAATTCGACCAGAAAAGTTCAAGACCCTCTGGCCGAACAAAGCTGATGTCGAACTCAGAAGAACCATAGGGGTGAATCAGGGCAAAGATGTCACTCGCCCTGAACTCCATCTGAAGGAGGAGCTCAACCACCCTTGCCCGGGGCGGGCACGCTGTCACGATGCCGGCTGGCAGGTAGTGGATCCTCTGTGCCAGAGAGGGATTGGCGTGGACCGTGCTAGTGGATCGGTTCTAAGTCACTACTGGTTTTCACCAGAGCCCGCCGCAAAGCGGGATGGTCTTGCTGCGGCGGTAGTGACCAGGTCGTATCCACTAGCAACGGCTCAACCTCTCTGACTGCTGAAGATAGGCGCGGTACAAGGGAGTAGACAGAAGCAAGGTCGGACGTAGCAGAAGGTCGGGGCAGGCAGCAAGGATCGTAGTCAGGGGCAACGGCAGGAGGTCTGGAACACAGGCTAGGAACACACAAGGAAACGCTTTCACTGGCACAATGGCAACAAGATCCGGCGAGGGAGTGCAGGGGAAGTGAGGTATAAATAAGGAGTGCACAGGTGAACACACTAATTAGAACCACTGCGCCAATCAGCGGCGAAGTGGCCCTTTAAATCGCAAAGACCCGGCGCGCGCGCGCCCTAGGGAGCGGGGCCGCGCGCGCCGGGACAGGACCGACGGAGAGCGAGTCAGGTACGGGAGCCGGGGTGCGCATCGCGAGCGGGCGCCACCCGCATCGCGAATCGCATCCCGGCTGGAGGCGGTATCGCAGCGGCCCGGGTCAGTGGATCTGACCGGAGCGCTGCAGTGACGAGAGTGTAGCAAGCGCTCCGGGGAGGAGCGGGGACCTGGAGCGCTCGGCGTAACAGTACCCATCCCCTTGGGTCTCCCCCTCTTCTTAGAGCCTGAGAACCTGAGGACCAGACTTTTGTCTAGAATATTGTCCTCAGGTTCCCAGGATCTCTCTTCTGGACCACAACCCTCCCAATCAACTAAAAAAAAAGTTTTCCCTCTGACCTTCTTGGATGCCAGAATCTCTTTGACGGAGAAGATGTCCGAGGAGCCGGAAACAGGAGTGGGGGAAACAAGTTTGGGAGAGAAACGGTTGATGATAAGTGGTTTAAGAAGAGAAACGTGAAAGGCATTAGGGATACGAAGAGAAGGAGGAAGAAGAAGTTTGTAAGAGACAGGATTAATCTGGCACAAAATTTTGAAAGGACCAAGATAGCGTGGTCCCAACTTGTAGCTAGGGACACGGAAGCGGACATATTTAGCGGAGAGCCATACCTTGTCTCCAGGAGAAAAAATGGGAGGAGCTCTTCTTTTCTTATCAGCAAACTTCTTCATGCGTGATGAAGCCTGTAAGAGAGAATTTTGGGTCTCTCTCCATATGGTGGAAAGATCACGAGAAATTTCATCCACAGCGGGCAGACCAGAGGGCAAGGGGGTAGGGAGGGGAGGAAGAGGGTGACGGCCGTACACCACGAAAAATGGGGATTTGGAGGAAGATTCAGAGACTCTGAAGTTATACGAGAATTCGGCCCATGGTAGAAGATCTGCCCAATCATCCTGGCGGGAGGAAACAAAATGTCGTAAATAATCACCCAAGACCTGGTTAATTCTTTCTACTTGTCCATTGGATTGAGGATGATATGCAGAAGAAAAGTTTAATTTAATCTTGAGTTGTTTACAGAGAGCCCTCCAGAATTTTGACACGAATTGGGCGCCTCTATCCGAGACGATCTGCGTGGGCAACCCGTGAAGACAAAAAATGTGTACAAAAAATTGTTTAGCCAACTGAGGCGCTGAAGGAAGACCAGGAAGAGGGATGAAATGTGCCATTTTGGAGAATCGATCAACGACCACCCAAACAACAGTGTTGCCACGGGATGGGGGTAAGTCTGTAATAAAATCCATACCAATCAGAGACCAAGGCTGTTCGGGGACAGGCAGAGGATGAAGAAAACCAGCGGGCTTCTGGCGAGGAGTCTTATCCCGGGCACAGACAGTGCAGGCTCGCACAAAGTCCACGACATCCGTCTCCAGAGTCGGCCACCAATAGAAGCGAGAGATGAGTTGCACAGATTTCTTGATGCCTGCATGACCTGCGAGATGGGAGGAGTGACCCCATTTGAGGATTCCGAGGCGTTGGCGTGGAGAGACGAAGGTCTTTCCTGGAGGAGTTTGCCTGATGGAGGCTGGAGAAGTGGAAATCAGGCAGTCAGGAGGAATGATGTGTTGCGGAGAGAGTTCAACTTCCGAAGCATCCGAGGAACGAGAGAGAGCATCGGCCCTAATGTTCTTATCGGCAGGCCGAAAGTGAATTTCAAAATTAAATCGGGCAAAGAACAGAGACCACCTGGCCTGGCGAGGATTCAGCCGTTGGGCAGACTGGAGATAGGAGAGGTTCTTGTGATCGGTGTAAATAATAACTGGAAATCTTGATCCCTCCAGCAGATGCCTCCATTCCTCAAGTGCTAATTTAATGGCTAGAAGCTCTCGATCCCCGATGGAGTAGTTCCTCTCCGCCGGAGAGAAGGTCCTAGAAAAAAACCACAAGTAACAGCATGCCCGGAAGAATTTTTTTGTAGAAGGACCGCTCCAGCTCCTACAGAGGAGGCATCAACCTCCAATAGGAAGGGTTTAGATGGGTCAGGTCTGGAGAGCACGGGAGCCGAAGAAAAGGCAGACTTGAGCCGTTTAAAGGCGTCTTCCGCTTGAGGAGGCCAAGACTTGGGATTGGCATTTTTTTTGGTTAAAGCCACGATAGGAGCCACACCGGTAGAAAAATGTGGAATAAATTGCCTGTAATAATTGGCGAACCCCAAAAAACGTTGGATAGCACGGAGTCCGGAGGGGCGTGGCCAATCTAAGACGGCAGAGAGTTTGTCTGGATCCATTTGTAGTCCCTGGCCAGAGACCAAGTATCCTAGGAAAGGAAGAGATTGGCATTCAAACAGACATTTCTCTATCTTGGCATAAAGTTGATTGTCACGAAGTCTCTGAAGAACCATACGGACATGCTGGCGGTGTTCTTCTAGATTGGCAGAAAAAATCAGGATATCGTCCAGATATACAACAACACAGGAGTATAAGAGATCACGAAAAATTTCATTAACAAAGTCTTGGAAGACGGCAGGGGCGTTGCACAGGCCAAAGGGCATGACCAGATACTCAAAGTGTCCATCTCTAGTGTTAAATGCCGTTTTCCATTCATCCCCCTCTCTGATGCGGATGAGATTATAAGCACCTCTTAAGTCCAGTTTGGTAAAGATGTGGGCACCTTGGAGGCGATCAAAGAGTTCAGAGATGAGGGGTAGGGGGTAGCGGTTCTTTACCGTGATTTTATTAAGACCGCGGTAGTCAATGCAAGGACGTAGAGAGCCATCTTTTTTGGACACAAAGAAAAATCCGGCTCCGGCAGGAGAGGAGGATTTACGGATAAAGCCCTTTTTTAAATTTTCCTGGATGTACTCAGACATAGCAAGAGTCTCTGGGGCGGACAGAGGATAAATTCTGCCCCGGGGTGGAGTAGTGCCCGGGAGGAGGTCAATAGGACAATCATAAGGCCTGTGAGGAGGTAGAGTCTCAGCTTGTTTTTTGCAAAAAACATCCGCAAAGTCCATATAGGCCTTAGGGAGACCGGTTACAGGGGGAACCACAGAGTCACGGCAAGGGGTACTGGGAACCGGTTTTAGGCAGTCCTTGAAACAAGAGGGCCCCCAACTCTTGATCTCCCCAGTGGACCAATCCAGGGTTGGGGAATGGAGTTGAAGCCAGGGTAGTCCAAGGAGAATTTCGGAAGTGCAATTGGGGAGGACCAAAAATTCAATCTTCTCGTGATGAGGTCCGATGCACATTAGAAGGGGCTCCGTGCGGAAACGTATGGTACAGTCCAATCTTTCATTGTTTACACAATTGATGTAGAGGGGTCTGGCGACACTGGTCACCGGGATGTTGAACCTGTTGACGAGAGAGGCCAAAATAAAATTTCCTGCAGATCCGGAATCCAAGAAGGCCATAGTAGAGAAGGAGAAGGCAGAGGCAGATATCCGCACAGGCACAGTAAGACGTGGAGAAGCAGAGTAGACATCAAGGACTGTCTCACCTTTGTGCGGAGTCAGCGTACGTCTTTCCAGGCGGGGAGGACGGATAGGACAATCCTTCAGGAAGTGTTCGGTACTGGCACAGTACAGGCAGAGATTCTCCATGCGGCGTCGTGTCCTCTCTTGAGGTGTCAGGCGAGACCGGTCGACCTGCATAGCCTCCACGGCGGGAGGCACAGGAACGGATTGCAGGGGACCAGAGGAGAGAGGAGCCGGGGAGAAAAAACGCCTCGTGCGAACAAAGTCCATATCCTGGCGGAGCTCCTGACGCCTTTCGGAAAAACGCATGTCAATGCGAGTGGCTAGATGAATGAGTTCATGTAGGTTAGCAGGGATTTCTCGTGCGGCCAGAACATCTTTAATGTTGCTGGATAGGCCTTTTTTAAAGGTCGCGCAGAGGGCCTCATTATTCCAGGATAATTCTGAAGCAAGAGTACGGAATTGTACGGCGTACTCGCCAACGGAAGAATTACCCTGGACCAGGTTCAACAGGGCAGTCTCAGCAGAAGAGGCTCGGGCAGGTTCCTCAAAGACACTTCGAATTTCCGAGAAGAAGGAGTGTATAGAGGCAGTGACGGGGTCATTGCGGTCCCAGAGCGGTGTGGCCCATGACAGAGCTTTTCCAGACAGAAGGCTGACTACGAAAGCCACCTTAGACCTTTCAGTAGGAAACTGGTCCGACATCATCTCCAAGTGCAGGGAACATTGGGAAAGAAAGCCACGGCAGAATTTAGAGTCCCCATCAAATTTATCCGGCAAGGATAGTCGTAGACCAGAAGCGGCCACTCGCTGCGGAGGAGGTGCAGGAGCTGGCGGAGGAGATGATTGCTGAAGCTGTGGTAGTAGCTGCTGTAGCATCACGGTCAGTTGAGACAGCTGTTGGCCTTGTTGCGCTATCTGTTGTGACTGCTGGGCGACCACCGTGGTGAGGTCGGCGACAACTGGCAGAGGAACTTCAGCGGGATCCATGGCCGGATCTACTGTCACGATGCCGGCTGGCAGGTAGTGGATCCTCTGTGCCAGAGAGGGATTGGCGTGGACCGTGCTAGTGGATCGGTTCTAAGTCACTACTGGTTTTCACCAGAGCCCGCCGCAAAGCGGGATGGTCTTGCTGCGGCGGTAGTGACCAGGTCTTATCCACTAGCAACGGCTCAACCTCTCTGACTGCTGAAGATAGGCGCGGTACAAGGGAGTAGACAGAAGCAAGGTCGGACGTAGCAGAAGGTCGGGGCAGGCAGCAAGGATCGTAGTCAGGGGCAACGGCAGGAGGTCTGGAACACAGGCTAGGAACACACAAGGAAACGCTTTCACTGGCACAATGGCAACAAGATCCGGCGAGGGAGTGCAGGGGAAGTGAGGTATAAATAAGGAGTGCACAGGTGAACACACTAATTAGAACCACTGCGCCAATCAGCGGCGAAGTGGCCCTTTAAATCGCAAAGACCCGGCGCGCGCGCGCCCTAGGGAGCGGGGCCGCGCGCGCCGGGACAGGACCGACGGAGAGCGAGTCAGGTACGGGAGCCGGGGTGCGCATCGCGAGCGGGCGCCACCCGCATCGCGAATCGCATCCCGGCTGGAGGCGGTATCGCAGCGCCCCGGGTCAGTGGATCTGACCGGAGCGCTGCAGTGACGAGAGTGTAGCGAGCGCTCCGGGGAGGAGCGGGGACCCGGAGCGCTCGGCGTAACACACGCATCTTTACCCCTCCAAATCAGACGGGCCACATTCCTACGGTTACTATCCTGCCCGGGAGTCGGGAGGGACCACATCACCTCCCCATTCTGTTCTTGGAAGGCACCCAGACCATGCCTCTCTATCCAAAAAGACAGGTCAACCGAACCCCTCCCTTCTACCTCAATTGACCTATCACCCTTACGCAGAGCCTCCAGGAGGCGCCGCTGCAAGTGACCCCCAGAACCAGATGGAGACGGAGACCCTCTTGATTCCCCGGCAGCGACGCTGGCATAGCTTCTAGCAGTCGCCACCAGGGGGGCAGCCGAACCAGCCCCTACTTCCTCAGTACTCTTTACTGATCCAGTGACATCCCTTTGCCTGCCTCCAGCACTCTTCTCTTGCACACCGATAGCATCCCTCTCTTGTACAACTCTAGCACCCCTCTCTCGCACACCGCTAGCATCCCTTTCTTGCACACCGCTAGCACCCCTCTCTCGCACACCGCTAGCACCCCTCTCTTGCACACCGCTAGCACCCCTCTCTTGCACACCGCTAGCACCCCTCTCTTGCACACCGCTAGCACCCCTCTCTTGCACACCGCTAGCACCCCTCTCTAGTACACCTCTAATGCCCCACTCTTGCACACTGCTAACATTTTCATGCAACATACCATCACCAAAATTTTCACTCTCTTTTGCACTCTTCCCTTTCACACTATTATCCTGGCTAAACTTTCCTGAGCTGGCCGGGTTATTTGCGTATGCCACGGGGGTTTGTGCTGCTGGTCCCGCCCCCGATGACCGCTTTTTCGGTTCTGGCGATGTTACTTCCAGTTCCAGTGATGACACTTCCTTCAACGCCGATGATGTTCCCAGTGAGAACTGCTTCACACTGGGTGGGATCTGTCCCTCCGGACGCACCCCCACCCCTCCTACAGCAGCCGACGTGGAGGGATTCCCCACAGCGTCAGTGCAACCTTCAGGAGCCACCTTACCCGACCGCCCGGGCTTTTCTACCAATCCAGACGCATGGACACTCCCCCCCCCTCACAGAGGAGTGCCCTGCTACGCCCAGATCGCTCGGGGGACCGCCCCCCGAGCAGACAGCAACATCACCAAGCTCCGGCACTAGGACACGCCCCCTGCCCACCTGGGGTGGTCCTGCAGCATCGGAGTCGCCCACCTTAAGCCTGTCCTGCCCTTCCCTACCGACTGGACAGGCGGCTCCTTGGCGTCTGCAGCCATCTTAGAAACCTTATCCACCATGTACCCCCCATTCTGGCCCCGCTTTACAGCAAAAGCGGGGTCGGGCAGACTGGGGGGCCCACCAGCCTGAACCACCTTTTCAGATGGCCCAGACTGCTGGAGAGAAGAATAAACAAGTCTGGTGACCTCTCCTTTTTTCCTTTTATTTCTCCTCTTCCTCTTGCCCTTCACCTCAGTATCTGGGCCTAAGTCATTTCCAAATGAGAAGTTCTCAAAATGGGTAGGTGACTCTTGGAGCACAATCGCCTTCAGCAATCCACCACCAATTAACCCATTGCTGCTGCCGCTGTCGTCACTGCTGTCATCTGACGTTACAGGCAGGGCTACCTGAGCAGGATTTATGTATGAACTCTGGGTTGTGTCCTCCTCCTCTATTTCACTCTCCTCTGCACCACCATCTTGCTTCTCTTTAGCACCTTCCTCAGCACTGTCCTCTCTTTCTCCACCACCATCTTCCTCCACACTGTCCTCCTCAGCACTGTTCTCTCTTTCTCCTCCACCATCCACCTCCACACCATCCTCCTCTGCACTGCTTTCGCTGTGACTGACCTCCTCCTCTCTTTCTGGGTTCTGCTGGCCTCTGAACCGACTTTCATTGCAGAGTTTTTCTCTGAAGATACCAGCCCCTTCCATGATCTCCATCCTCACCCTTTCTACCTCCTCAACCTCTTTTTTCAGGGTGCGCACTTTAGCCGAATACACTGGCCTTCGATTTTTTGAGGTGTAATCAGCCTGGTAACGGGCAAATTTTAAGTCCTCTCTTAGCCCACAAAGCATTTTGCCAAGACACTCATACTCCGCCATTTTTGCTTGGATTCGGGACCCAAAAGTGGCCAAAGACTCCCTGGGACCCAATGCCCCCCATTGCTGGGGTTCAGAGGTACCTTGCCTCCCCATGTTTCTCCTCAACTCCTCACCTTCATGCAGGTCTTTACCTGCAGCCTTGCTTGTAGCCTTCCTTGCAGCCTTGCGGCTTCCAGATATGGACGGTGGAGTTGGTTCTGCATTTCTGCGGATCCTGGAGGATCTCCGTACCCCATCCTGGGAGTTGGCCGTTGCAATGTCACCTCCACCTCCCGCCGGCCTGGTAAGGGAGATGGGGACGTTGGGGTTCATGCAGGGAAACCCTTCCCCGAAGGCTGCCACAAACCTGGGGGGGGGGGGGGGGGGGAGGGCTTTTGAAAATCCTGCTGCTCTCTGGTTCTCTGGTTCTCCTGGAGCTGACGATCACACAACCACACCCTGAACAGGAAGTAGTGCAACAGCTGGAGACACCCTATTTGGAAAGCACTGCTGTAGGGTAATTTGGTGGTGGATGCAAATCCCTAATTTAGGCCTCAAATGCACATGGTGCTCTTTCACTTTGGAGCCCTCTCATATTTCAAGGCAACAGTTTTTGGTTACAAATTTTTTTTCTCTTCTTTTACCCCTTAAGAAAAGGTAAATTTTGGGTCTACACCAGCATGTTAGTGTAAACAGAGTGTACCATATACATTTGAGGCCTAAATTGGTGATTTGCACAGGGGTGGCTGGTAGTTACAGCAGTTCTGACATAAACATAAAAAACACCCATATGTGACCCCCATTTAGAAAACTACACCCCTCACGTAAAGTAACAAGGGGTATAGTGAGCCTTAACATCCCACAGGTGTTTGACAAATTTTTGTTAAAGTTGGAGGTGAAAATAAAAAAATTTATATTTTTTTCCCTAAAATGCTATTGTTACCCCAATTTTATCATTTTCACAAGGGGTAATAGGAAAAAAAGCCCAGCAAAATTTGTAACCCCATCTCTTCTGAGTCAGAAAATACCCCACATGTGGATGTAAAGTGCTCTGCGGGTGAACTACAGGGCTCAGAAGAGAAGGAGCACCATTGGGCTTTTGGAGAGAGAATCTGGCTGAAATTGAAGGCCATGTGCGTTTAGGCCTCCATGGTGCCAGAACAGTGAACCCCCCCCCCACACACACACACACACACATGTGACCCCATTTTGGAAACTACACCCCTAATAAGAAGTGCAGTGAGCATTTACATCTCACAGGTGTCTGATAGATTTTTTTGAGCAGTGGTCTGCCAAAAGAAAAATGAAAATTTTTCATTTGCACAGCCCACTGTTCCAAAGATCTGTCAAATGCCAGTGGGGTTTAACCCCTTAAGGAACCAGCCCATTTTCACCTTAAGGACCCAGCCATTTTTGCACATCTGACCATTGTCATTTTAAGCATTAATAACTCTGGGATACTTTTACTTTTCATTCTGATTCTGACATTGTTTTTTCGTGACATATTCTACTTCATGTTAGTGGTAAATTTTTGTCGAGGCTTGCATCATTTCTTGGTGAAAAATTCCAAAATTTGATGAAAAAATTGAAAATTTAGCATTTTTCTAACTTTGAAGCTCTCTGCTTGTAACAAAAACAGACATTCCAAATAAATAATATATTGATTCACAGATACAATATGTCTACTTTATATTTTCATCATAAAGTTGACAGGTTTTAAGTTTTAGAAGATATCAGAGGGCTTCAAAGTTCAGCAGCACTTTTCCAATTTTTCACAACATTTTCTAAATTGGAATTTTTCAGGGACCAGTTCAGTTTTGAAGTGGATTTGAAGGGCCTTCATATTAGAAATACCCCACAAATGACCACATTATAAAAACTGCACCCCTCAAAGTATCCAAAATGACATTTGGGTAAGTGTGTTAACCCTTTAGGTGTTTCACAGGAATAGCAGCAAAGTGAAGGAGGAAATTCAAAATCTCCATTTTTTACACTCGCATGTTCTTGTAGACCCAGTTTGTTGAATTTTTACAAGGGGTAATAGGAGAAAAAGCCCCCCAAAATTTGTAACCCAATTTCTCTAGAGTAAGGAAATACCTCATATGTGTATGTAAAGTGTTCGGCTGGTGCAGTAGAGGGCTCAGAAGGGAAGGAGCAACAATGGGATTTTGGAGAGTGAATTTTTGCTGAAATGGTTTTTGGGGGGCATGTCACATTTTGGAAGCCCCTATGGTGCCAGAAGAGCAGAAAACCCCCACATGGCATACCATTTTGGAAACTACACCCCTCAAGCCACGTACCAAGGGGTCCAGTGAGCCTTAACACCCCACAGGTCTTTTACGACTTTTCGTTAAATTTGGATGTGTAAATGAAAAAAAAAAAAAAAAAAGTTTCACTTCCAGGCAGTGGAAGAGAGGTGGTTGTGGTTGTGATAAATATAAAGCAAATACACTATGTTGAGCTAGCGATTGTTTGTCTGTATACAAGAGTGTGAAGCATACAAGTGAGTGAGTATAAAAGTGAGGGGACTTAAAATTAAGGGACTTTAAATTCAGGAAGTTTAAATTGAAATATTTGATTTTTTTTTCTTTTCTGTTAATTTTTGCAATCCCCAAATCTAGTATGACCTCCATGTTGGAAAAGGCAGTCCAGTGTGCATCTTGCGCAATGTATGCAATCCTTGAACAACAGTTTGAGGGTGCATATTGTTGTGCGAGATGTGTGCGAGTTGCTCATTTAGAAGCCCAGATCCTGGATCTAGAGGAGCAACTGGCAACACTGAGATGCATTGACAACCCGCAGAGTAGTCTCCTGCTCACTGAGCAGGTACTCTCTGGGGTCGAGGTGGGGATGGATAGTGGGACGGAGGGGCAGGACAGTCAGGCAGTTAGCTGGGTTACAGTTAGAAAACGGGGTAGAGGGAAAAGTGTCAGGGAGGCTAGTCCTGAACTGGCACACCCCAACAAGTTTGCCCAGTTGGCAGATGAGGGGGATGTCATTTCAGAGCTAGCGGTACTGCAGCAGGACTCTGCCTCTGACCGCCAGGGGGGTGTCTGCTCCAGTAAGGAGGGAGGGAGGAGAGCAGGGCAGGCCAGACAGGTACTGGTAGTGGGGGACTCAATTATTAGGGGGACAGACAGGGTGATCTGTCACAAAGACCGGGATAGCCGAACAGTGTGTTGTCTTCCTGGCGCTCGAGTTCGGCACATCGCGGATCGGGTTGACAGGTTGCTGGGTGGGGCTGGAGAAGACCCAGCAGTCATGGTACATATTGGCACCAATGACAAAGTAAGAGGTAGATGGAGTGTCCTTAAAAATGATTTCAGGGACTTAGGCTGCAAGCTTAAGGCAAGGACCTCCAAGGTAGTATTTTCTGAAATATTACCTGTACCACGAGCCGTACCAGAGAGGCTGCGGGAGATAAGGGAGGTAAACAAGTGGCTCAGAAGCTGGTGTAGGAAGGAGGGGTTTGGGTTCATGGAGAACTGGGCAGACTTCGACTTTAAAGGAAACAGATTTCTGACTATAGCTAAAGACCATTATCTGTCCCAAATGGTGCAGGGCCTGACCAGAGGGGGCGCCCTACTAGACTTAATATTTACCAACGTACTGAAACTGGCAGAGTAATTAATGTGCAAGTAGATGGACACCGAGGAAATAGTGATCATAATGTAATACATTATAACTTGTTCTTCAATAAGGGAATCTCTCGAGGGGCCACAAAAACAATGAACTTTCGAAAAGCAAAGTTCGATCAACTCAGAGAAGCCCATAACAATATAAAATGGGATAATGTCCTCAAAAATAACAATACTGACACTAAATGGGAGACTTTTAAAAATATCTTAAATTTTCACTGTAAGATGTATATACTTTATAGGAATAAAAGGGTCAGAAATAAAAGTAAACCAATATGGATGAATAAAAATGTTAAGGGGGCAATAAATGACTAAAATAAAGCATTTCAGTTACTAAAACAGGACAGCAGTGAAGAAGCATTAAAAAGCTATAGAGAAAAATGTGAAATATGTAAAAAACAGATAAAAGCCGCAAAAATAGAGACAGAAAGACTCATTGCCAAAGAGAGTATGACTAACACCAAAATGTTCTTTAATTATATAAATAGCAAAAAGGTCAAAAATGAAAGTGTTGGCCCTTTAAAAAATGATGAGGAAGAAATTATAAACGGGGATCAGGAAAAAGCAAATATACTAAAATTCTTCTCCACTGTATTCACTGAGGAAAATGAAATGCCAGGTGAAATACAGTGTGATAAGGTAAGCTCCCCAGTACAGGTCACCTGTCTAACCCAGGAAGAAGTACAGTGCCACCTACAAAAAATCTAAATAGACAAATCACCAGGTCCAGATGGCATTCACCCCCATGTTCTAAAGGAATTAAGTAATGTAATAGACAGACGCGGAGGTGTTGAGGGGCATGTGTGGAACTCCGCTACTCCTTGCTGGGATTTGAATAGACTGGCCCAGACCCTTTCTTGTGGATGGAGAGTGGAGCTGAGTAAAACGATCAGACTTTACATGTGATGAATATCTAACAGTGCAGAAGCCGGTGAAACCATTGATTAATACCCCGGCAATATTCTGAACAGAAGCAGCCTCTTGCACTGGCCCCATGTGGAATGGACAATATTGGATGCCTGACTCTCTGCCTGGTCACTCCTCCTAGCGATTTGGAGAAACCGGGACTCATGGACTAAATTGAACAACTTGGTCTTAGCAGAATTCCTCTCTCATGAAATTGGACCCCTCCCTGGACCCAATAAGATCAGTGACTCTGGGGGGTGATTGCACTGTCTACCAGGGGGAGCGTGAATACGCTAATGATTCCGTAGTTGCATATTAGTATGCTATATTTGGTGGTGGATATTTCTGGATCAGGGTGTGATACCCTAGGTTTTAAGCGCTCCCCAGAGCCATATGGGACTGTGAATTCTTACTTTTGTATGCTGTAAATAACGGGATTTAAATTCTCGAGTGGGAGGGGCCTATGGTGTATAAAGTTGCTAAGTTGGTCCGTGATATCCCCGTAGTGATACATACACCCCACAAATATAAAGTGAAGAGAAATAGTGGGTGAAATGGCCCCTAAGGTGAACCCCAGAAGATCAGGGGGTAGCTCGCCACAAAAAGATAAGGGGGCTATGGGTAAATTGGATAAAATATGGAAGTCTCCAGCTGTGGGTATAAAAACTAGAACCCAGAAGGATCTCTCCCCTAGTAAAACAGGCTCTAGGTACTCGGTCTTGGCGGTGGAAGAAACTGAGGAAGGGCAGTCTGTGCCCCCTGTGGGAACACAGATGTTGGAGGAGATCTTGGGAGGGGTGAAAAAATCTAATTGTGCAATTGAGGAGATAAATAAACAATTAGGTGTGGTATCTACCGAGGTATCTCTGATAAGACACGATATGACTAAAATGAGAGATAGGATTTCCAGACTGGAGGAAGAAGCCCCTAAAACAGAAAATAGGATTAAGGTTTTGGAGGAGGAGGTTAATGACTTGAAAAAGGAGAGGACATCTGTTAAAGATAAGCTCACTGACCTTGAGGATAGATCCAGACGTTGTAATATAAGGATGGTGGGGTTTCCTGATGGGATGGTGGGGTTTCCTGAGGGGGTGGAGGGGGGGGGGGACTCTGCCATACAGTTTCTTAGTAGGTGGTTGAAGGAGGGGATAGGGGAAGGGCATCTTACTCCAATGTTTGGGATTGAACGAGCTCATCAGTGCCAAGGCGTATTCCCCCTCCGGGGGGTCCCCCTAGGACAATCCTAATTAAGTTATATACCTCCCAGGACAGGGATACTATCCTTAGGAGGGCAAGAGAGATGAGGGACCTACAGTATAATGGACAGAATATTTTTCTATATCCGGATTTCTCTTGGGAGACCCAGAGGAAAAGGGCATCCTTTCGGGAGATAAAAAGGCGGCTAAAGAACGCAGGGGTGCCCTTCTCTCTGCTGTTTCCAACGAGACTCCGGGTTGAGCATAAGGGAAAGGTAACAATATTTGGAACCCCACAAGAAGTCTCAGATTGGATGGATAAATAAGGCATCTAATATAAGGCACTACTGTGGCATTAGGGGTTGGAAGTATTAGTTGAGTAATAATGTTAAGTCTCGGGGGGGAGGGGGGAGGGGTTGGGGGGTTCTCTGGGGTGTCACTAGGATAGGAGTGCATAGTAGAAGTACGGTGCATTATGGGGAGAGGGGGGGTGCGGGGGGGGGGGAAGGATAAGGGAAAGGAGGGAGGGATGGCACGGGATGATCAAAAGAGTGTTTTTTTTTTTTTTTCTCTCTCTCTTCTTCTTCTCTCTTTTCTTTTTTCTCTTAGGCAAATATATCTATGCTTAAATTATTAGCCTGGAACATACGAGGTATGTCAGATAGAATTAAAAAGTGTGCAGTCTTCGATTATATTCGGAGGTGCCTTCCTGCGATCATATGTTTAGTTGAGACCCATAGGTCAAGAGATGAGCAGATACTTCCAAGGAAGTGGGCCAAAGAAGAATACCACTCCAGACTCTCTTCCTACTCCATGGGAGTATCAGTATATGTTCACAGGAGGGTACCATTCGAGACTAAGAATGCAAAGGTAGATAAGTATGGTCGATATGTATTTCTTTATGGAATATGGGAAGATAGGGCAGTCATCTTGGCTTTTGTTTATATTCCTCCATCTTTTAGAGTGGATGTTCTGAGGGACCTCGTGAGCTATAGCGAAAGTAAGACACATTCGGCATTATGGATAGTTGGAGATTTGAACAATGTAATAGACCCTAGTATGGACAGATACAAATTAGGTAGGAATGTAGGGGGGAACGAAACAGCATTGGCGAGATACTGTGGAGAGATGAATTGGGTTGATGGGTGGCGGAAACTAAACCCAGGAGTAAGACAGTACTCATGTTTTAGTACCTCATATAACACCGCTTCCCGAATTGACTTATGCCTGTGTGATAAGAATGCAATGACCTGGACCAGCAGGGTGCAGTATAAAGCTAAAACCCTATCGGACCATTGCCCAGTGGTGGTGGAAATTGGAGGTAAGGTAATGGGTGGGAAAAGGTTGGGCTTTCGGCTCAACCCCCACTGGATTGAATTAGTGGGCGACCAGGACTGGTTTAGACAGGAAATAGAGGCATTCTGGGAGATTAATCATAAGTCCGCAAACCCTCAGGTGGTATGGGATACTATGAAGGCATACTTGAGGGGTCTATATATAGGGCGAATCAATAAAAAAAAAAAAGGAATTCTCACAGGAAGAATCAGTACTGAATAGTAAAGTGGCAACATTAGAAGCAGGGATAGAAGAGGATAGTGGGGGGAACAGCTGTTAGAACTGAAGGCAGCTCAAGAGGAATATAAAGAATATCTACTTAAAAAGGCACAAAATAAACTATTCTTCAGTGGGCAATTTAATTTCTTTGAGAAAGGGAAACCAAATAAGACACTGTCAAGATTACTTAAAAATCAAGGCGACGAACGTGGTATTATGGCTCTGAGGAGGGAGGATGACAGCATAACCACAGATAGAGAAGAAATAGCCCAAATGGTTGGCTCTTTTTTCTCCAATCTCTATATGGGCAGCTATATTAATAGGGCGGAGGTAGCGGAATTCTTGAGGGGAATTAATATTCCGAGTTTGACAGAGGATGTCAGGGACTCCCTGGATGACCCAATCTCCCTCCAGGAATTGGAGGAGGCATTGGCATCAATCCAAGGGAATACATCCCCTGGGTCTGACGGCATTCCTTTCTAGATATATAGAATATACTCAATCCTGCTGCTTCCAAAACTGCTGGGTATCATTAATGAATCCTGGAGGGGGGGGGGGTTCTCCCTAAATCTATGTGTGAGGCTAATATTAGACTCATTAGGAAAAAAGATAAGGATCCCTTGGATTTGGGCTCATATCTCCTTGCTTAATACAGATATAAAGATAATAGCGAAAGCACTGGCAAGGAGATTGGATAAAGTAGTGGAGGTAGTGGTGGGCGGTGACCAGGGAGGGTTTAGGTCAGGAAGAACGGTTCATGACAATATCCACCAGGTGTATGAAGCAATCCAGAGTGGATCCCGTGGCCCCCGCTCCATTCTGTCATTGGATGCTACTAAAGCTTTTGACAGGGTGGAGTGGGAATACCTCTGGGAAGTTTTGAAAAGGGTTAGGGTGGGCCCGAGGTTTTTGAGTTATATTCAGCTACTATACACTAACCCCGAGGCGAGTGTGGTGGTAGATGGAACCCCCTCCTACCCATTCAAACTAAGTAGAGGAACAAGGCAGGGCTGCCCCCTCTCACCCTTTTTATTTTTAATTTATATTGAACCCTTAGCGGCTTGGATAAGAGATAATGATGTTTATGAGGGATTTGGAGTAAATGGAGAGAAGAGTAAGATCTTGTTATTTGTAGATGATATCCTCCTTTTTGTAACTAACCCACAAGAAAAAATACATCGTATCATTAAGATGTTCGAGGCATTTGCCCCTCTATCTGGGTTGGACATAAATTGGAGTAAATCTACTATGCTCCCCCTGGATGAAGATATGGGGGAGACGGTGGGAAGACTATCCGTGTTAAAAAAAAATGAATGTCTCCATTATCTGGGAGTAAAAATAGCAGCCACGAATGATAGGTTTGTGATTAACAATATACTGCCCCTTTTGAATAGTTTAGCGAAGAGAGTAGAAGTATGGATTAAAATGCCCTTCTCTATGTCAGAAAGGATGGCGATAATAAAAATGGTGGTCCTCCCACAGATCCTTTTTTTTCTTGCTACCTCGCCAGTGTGGATCGGCAAATGCTGGTTCCGGAAGATAGAAGTGATACTGGGTAGATTGTTATGGGGAAGAAAAAGGGTTCGTCTGAAGTACAGATATTTTATGGCCCCTGGAGATAGGGGGGGATTGGATATGCCCAATTTCTTTGTTTATTACATGGCCGCGCAGTTGGTACGAATCGTGAATTGGAGAAATTTTAGATATCTGGAGAAGATTGTAGTAGATAAGGAGAAAGTGAACATATATGAGGTGTTGGAATGAGATGATTATGAGGAGAGTGGGTCAAATAACACGATGTTATTGTATAAATATAGGAAAGTATGGGAAAGATTAAAGGGAGAATTACATGTAGGAAATAGTTTTGGGTTCACACCCCTATGGGGTAACAATAAATTTAAAGAATTGGTGAAGTGTGAGTCAACTTTTTGGGATAGTAAGGGTATAAAACGACTGGAACAATTATTTGATAAAGGACAACTCTTTTCATTTGAGCACATAAAAAGGGGGTATGATATTAGTGATAACGATTGGCTGTACTATTGGCAAGTTAGTCATGCAGTCCATAACACGATAGATAAGGAGATATATGTAGCACAGAAACACAATTTCATAGAAGCACTAACTCAAATAGAGCACTTTAAAAAAAAAAAGGAATATCAATTTTGTATAAGAAATTAAATAAGATTATTGGAGTAAGGGGGATCAGACAGAATTAAAGACAAATGGTCCGGAATAGTGGGTACTGTGTCTGAGGAAGATATGGGACATTATGGCCCAAAATATAAGCAAGGTTTCTCGTAATATGGAACATAAAATTACACAATTTAAGATATTACACAAGACCCACTATTCCGCGCTTCATTTACATAGGATAGGGGTGAGAATCACTTCACAGTGTGTTTACTTAGTTTTTGGTCGTGTGAGAAGATATCTGTTTTCTGGGAATCTGTAATAAAAGAGGTAGAAAGTAAAATCCCTGTGAAGGTACCTCCTACGATAGAGTTTATACTGCTGGGAGCTATTGGTAAGATGGGCAAATTTGATTAGACATACTCTTGGATGTAAACAAGTATGGATTTGGCTTCTATGGCTTTTGCTTTTCTTCCGATTGGTGATGTTGTTTTATCGGATTTGTACAATGTATTTTTGTAATTGTTTAATATTAAAATAAAAAAAATATAAAAAAAAAGTAATGTAATAGACAGACCCCAATTTTTAATATTCAGGGACTCTATAGTGACAGGGACTGTTCCCCAGGACTGGCGCATGGCAAATGTGGTGCCAATATTTAAGAAGGGGTCAAAGGGTGACCCCGGGAATTATAGACCTGTTAGTTTAACCTCGGTAAATTGTTTGAGGGTTTCCTAAGAGATGCTATTTTGGAATATCTTGATAAAAATAAATGTATGACCCTGTATCAGCATGGATTTATGAGGGATTGATCCTGTCAAACTAACCTGATCAGCTTTTATGAGGAGGTGAGCACAAGACTGGACCAGGGGCAATCGCTGGATGTCGTATATCTGGATTTTTCCAAAGCATTTGATACGGTTCCACATAAAAGGTTGGTGCATAAAATGAGAAGGTTTGGGCTGGGTGAGAATGTGCGCAAGTGGGTAAGTAACTGGCTCAATGATAGGAAACAGAGGGTGTTTATTAATGGTACTTATTCTGATTGGGTGACTGTTACTAGTGGGGTACCACAGGGGTCCGTCTTGGGTCCTGTCCTATTTAATATATTCATGAATGACCTTGCAGAGGGGTTGAATAGTAAAGTAGCAATCTTTGCAGATGACACCAAACTCTGTAAAGTGGTAAACACTATAGAGGACAGTGCACTGTTACAAATGGATCTGGATAGGTTGGAGGTTTGGGCTGGGAAGTGGCAGATGAGGTTCAACACTGATAAATGTAAGGTAATGCAAAAATCCGAGCTGGGATTATGTATTAAATGGAAGAACACTTAGGACGACTGACATGGAAAAGGACTTAGGAGCCTTAGGTAACAGTAAACTTAGCTGTAGTGACCAGTGTCGGGCAGCTGCTGCCAAGGCTAATAAAATCATGGGGTACATCAATAGGGGCATAGATGCCGACGACAAGGAAATAATGCTACCGCTGTACAAATCACTAGTCAGTCCTCACATAGAGTACTGTGTACAGTACTGAGCACCAGTGTACAAGAAAGATATAGTGGAGCTGGAGAGGGTTCAAATCCCACTAAGGACAACAATAAATAAAGACATTATTATTATTATTATTATTATAATAACGTCAGCAGAGAGCACTGTGCTCGTGATGTCATCAGAGAGCATTCCAAAAAGAAAATAATTTCCTCTGTAGTATTCAGCAGCTAATAAGTACAGGAAAGATTACGATTTTTTAATAGAAGTAATTTACAAATCTGTTTAACTTTCCGGAGCCAGTTGATTTAAAAGAAAAAAAAAGGTTTTCACCGGAGTACCCCTTTAACCCCTTCATGACCCAGCCCATTTTCACCTTCAGGTCCTGGGCATTTTTTGAAAATCTGACCACTGTCACTTTAAACATTAATAACTCTGGAATGCTTTTACTTATCATTCTGATTCCGAGAACTGCTGTAACAATCAGCCACCCCTGTGCAAATCGCCTCAAATGTACATGGTGCACTCTCCCTTCTGAGCCTTGTTGTGCGCCCCCAGAGCACTTTGCGCCCACATATGGGGTATCTCCATACTCGGGAGAAATTGCATTACAAATTTAGAGGATCTTTTTTCCCCTTTTACCTCTTGTGAAAATGAAAAGTATAGGGCAACACCAGCATGTCAGAGTAAAAAAATTATTTTTTTACACTAACATGCTGGTGTAGACCCCAACTTCACCTTTTCATAAGGGGTTAAAGAAGAAAAAGCCCCCCAAAATTTGTAAGGCAATTTCTCCCGAGTACGGCAATACCCCATATGTGTCCCAAAACTGTTGCCCTGAAATACAACAGGGCTCCAAAGTGAGAGAGCGCCATGCGCATTTGAGGCCTGAATTAGGGATTTGCATAGGGGTGGACATAGGGGTATTCTATGCCAATGATTCCCAAACAGGGTGCCTCCAGCTGTTGCAAAACTCCCAGCATGCCTGGACAGTCAATGGCTGTCCGGCAATACTGGGAGTTATTATTTTGCAACAGCTGGAGGCTCCGTTTTGGAAACAGTAGCGTACCAGACGTTTTTCATTTTTTTGGGGGCTGTGTAGGGATAATGTGTATATGTAGTGTTTTTTACTTTTTATTTTAGGTTAGTGTTAGTGTAGTGTTTTTAGGGTACAGTCACATGGGCAGAGGTTCACAGCAAGTTTGCCGCTGGGAGTTTGAGCTGCAGCGCAAATTTTGCGCCATCTCAAACTTGCAGCACTCACTGTAAACCTCCGCCCATGTGAGTGTACCCTGTACATTCACATTGGGGGGAGGGGGCAAACATCCAGCTGTTGCAAACTCCGAGCATGCCCTTTGGCTGTCCGTGCATGCTGGGAGTTGTAGTTTTGCAACAGCTGGAGGCACACTGGTTTGGAAACACTAAGTTAAGTAATAAACTTTCAAGTGTTTTGCAACCAAACTTAGCGTTTCCAAACCAGTGTGCCTCCAGCTGTTGCAAAACTACAACTCCCAGCATGCATGGTCTGTCAGTGCATGCTGGGAGTTATAGTTTTGCAACAATTGAAACAGCTGGAGGCACTGAGGTAGCAAACGGACAATGTTTCCCAACTAGTGTGCCTCCAGTTGTTGCAAAACTACAACTCCCAGCATGCCCAGACTGCCCAAGCATGCTGGAAGTTGTAGTTCGGCAATATCTGAAGGATCAGATGTTGCCGAACTACAACTTCCAGCATGCTTGGGCAGTCTGGGCATGCTGGGAGTTGTAGTTTTGCAATATCTGGAGGTCCACAGTTTGGAGACCACTGTATAATGGTCTCCAATCTATGCTCTTCCAGATGTTAGAGAACTACAACTCCCAGCATGCCTGAACAGACTGAGCATGCTGGGAGTTGTAGTTTTGCAACATCTGGAACAGCACAGATTGGAGACCATTATACAGTGGTCTCCAAACTGTGGACCTCCAGATGTTACAAAACTACAACTCCCAGCATGCCCAGACTGCCCAAGCATGCTGGAAGTTGTAGTTCGGCAACATCTGATCCTTCAGATATTGCCGAACTACAACTTCCAGCATGCTTGGGCAGTCTGGGCATGCTGGGAGTTGTAGTTTTGCAACAACTGGAGGCACACTAGTTGGGAAACATTGTCCGTTTGCTACCCCCCGTGGTCGCATGGTAAGATGGCTGGCTATCAGTGATAGCCACCATCTTACCGGGCGCTGCGGGATGCCGCGAGTAGCGGCAAAAATGTTCATGACGTACCTGTATGTCATGGGTCGGGAACACCTTGCCACCCATGACGTACAGGTATGTCATAGGTCGGGAAGGGGTTAATGGTATAGAGAACTGTGTCTAGTGCATTAACTCTGATTTTTTGCCCATTGAAACCAGTAGGCCCATTGTGGTCTATGGGGAAAGCTGCTGAGTTGCCCATAGCAACCAATCAGATCGCTTCTTTCATTTTTGAAAAAGTCTCTGAAAAATGAAGGAAGTAATCTGATTGGTTGCTATGGGCAACTCAGAAACTTTTCCAGGAAAATATGCTGAGTTGCCCATAGCAACCAATCAGATCGCTTCTTTCATTTTGCAAAGGCATTGTGAAAAATGAAAGAAGCAATCTGGTTGCTATGGGCAACTGCACAACTCTTCCTCTACACTGGTCTTGATGAATCTCCCCCATAGAGGGAGATTTATCAAAACCTGCCCAGAGGAAAAGTTTCTGAGTTGCCCATAGCAACCAATCAGATCGCTTCTTTCATTTTTGAAAAAGCCTCTGAAAAATGAAGGATATTTTTGAGATTTTGGAAGCTGGGATACTCACTACACCCATGCATATCTAGATAATTAAGTATGGGGGGAACTTAAATTTATTTTTTAAATCACATGGAGTTTTGACTTTACTTCATTATGGTCGAATAAAGCACTTAAAGAGTTCCTTAAAATTAAAGATTCACTCTTTTGGATGAAAAGGGGCTTATTTATGTAAATCAATTATACGCTTTAGGTCAAATAAAGTCGTTTGAAGAGATAGCCCATAAGTGTGTGGGGGGAAGACAATCACAAACATTGTTTTTTACAAATAAGTAACACAGATCATAAAGCAATAAAAGGAGAGATTGGAGATTTCAGGGATTCTATATATAAGAAAAGTTTAATTAGACTATTTCCTTATGCAAAGTTGCTGTCTGGGCATGCTGGGAGTTGTGGTTCTGCAGCGGTTGGGGGTTCACAGCTTGAAGACCACTGCTATAGAGGGTGCAAATGTATCTGAGCCCTGGAACTCAAATAATGTGAAATATGAGATGATCAAAATGGAGCCCCTGCACTAATTACTTGGGTTCTGAGGTCTGTAAGGTCCATAGTAAAAACATCAGGTTCTGTCTATAGCAGATACTAAATCATGGCAGCTCAAAGAAACAAGCAGTCATTCTGACATGTCACATGTGATGTCATAGACAGCTGGAGGCCTGACATCCCACTGACAGCCGCCCGAGCCTTCAGTCTGTTCCAGTGCGATTAGTGAGAATAGTGAGATTAGCGTCTTCTTTTTCTACTTGTCTGAAATGGAGCTAAAAGGACTGGGGTTCGTCCCCCTCCTGTTGGCGTTTTGGTGTGCGGCCTGGCTTGCCACCAGCTACATCATGACGGTCGTCCTCGGCCATGCAGCCTCGCCACTGATGAGCATCAGGTAAGATAAACAAGCAAATGATTCTTATTTCATGGGTTGGGAGTGAGGAAATATCCATAATAACATTGGTTTCTTTTCCTTCACAGTGACGTGGGAAATGTCTTTCCCGAAAGCATATTATTCAGAATTGGATTTATAGGGACGTCCATTGGCACTTTGGTACTAACCTTTCTTATTTATAAGTATATGGTTATGCATACTGAAGAGTTCAGGGGTCATCAGGTCCTGATCCAGAGGATCCTGCTGGCCATTGTGTGGGCCTCCTGTTTTTCCACAGCTGTTATGCATGTATTGTCCCCCGAAGAATATCCCAGGATACACTTTGTCAGCACGATAATTTCCATTACATGTGAAGCCTTATACTACCTTGGGCAGTCCATCCAGATGTATAAATTACCAGGAGCAAAAAAAGTCATCCACCATAGTAGATGCACCTGCTGTGGCCTGACTTTTGTCTGTGTAGTTTTCTATTTTGGATATGAAACATTAAAGGAATTATTCCATAATGATGAAGACTGGGACGAGATCCGTGAAATCCCCATCATAATCATCGAGTGGGTGATGCTTCTACTGATCCTGATAAACATCGTGACCTATTATTCCACCATGCAGAGGTTATTGTTGACCGTCTCCAGAAACAGCTGCACACTCTCTCTTAGAGTAAAAATTGATGACTTCGGGGTGTAGACCACCACGGGGGCCATCAAGTGGACTTCTGGGAGAGATACTGCACAGGACACGGAAAACATCTAAAGAAGAATAACTGGGGGACTACATATGGTGCCAGTAATCATGACACAATAATATGAGCTGGTGATATTACCTATACAAAAAAAAAAAAAAAAAAAATTATAAAAAAATATTGGTGTGTGAAGTGTAATACCTAGTTAGAAAAACAGAATCAAATTCATCATTATAACCCCCCTCTGCATTACCCTGTTTATTATTTTTCAAGCAAGCACTTTGTTCTAATTCGTCCACTCTCTGGCGTGCTCCTTGTATAAGGGGTTTGGGATACCCTTTTTGTTTAAAACGATCCTCCAGGTTCTCTAGTTGTTGTAGGTATTTTTGTGTGGAAGAACAATTCCTTCGGATTCTTTTCATTTGACCGAATGGAATGTTCTTCTTCCATTATTTAAGATGGCAACTGTTAAAGTCGAGGTATCTGTTTGCATTCACCTCCTTAAAATAGTTGGCAGTATGCGAACAGCCATCCTGAATATAGATATTTAAATCCAGGAACTCACATTTTTTGGGGGACTGATGCAGCGCTGCCTTTGGCAATTTCTGGCTCTGCTATAGCGCTTTTTTTGAGGGGGCGTGTCGGCTGCCCCTTCATCTGGCGGTCAACCTGCGCCGCCGGGACGCAGCGCCGCCGGGACCGCCTGGAGGACGTCGCTCGCAACGGGACCACTCGGGACACCGCATGGTCGGGTAAGTGATGCCGGGGGATGGGTAAGGGACACTTAGCAGAGCGGTGTGTGTCCCGATCCCCGTGATCGGGACTTACACACCGCGCTGCTAAATATTCTGATAGCGAAACGCTGCTATTAGCTAGTCAGAGTTGACCAGCTGATAGCAGCGATCGCTGGGGGGGGGGGGTGGGGGATGAAACCCCCCGTGGTCGCATGGTAAGATGGCTGGCTATCAGTGATAGCCACCATCTTACCGGGCGCTGCGGGATGCCGCGAGTAGCGGCAAAAATGTTCATGACGTACCTGTATGTCATGGGTCGGGAACACCTTGCCACCCATGACGTACAGGTATGTCATAGGTCGGGAAGGGGTTAATGGTATAGAGAACTGTGTCTAGTGCATTAACTCTGATTTTTTGCCCATTGAAACCAGTAGGCCCATTGTGGTCTATGGGGAAAGCTGCTGAGTTGCCCATAGCAACCAATCAGATCGCTTCTTTCATTTTTGAAAAAGTCTCTGAAAAATGAAGGAAGTAATCTGATTGGTTGCTATGGGCAACTCAGAAACTTTTCCAGGAAAATATGCTGAGTTGCCCATAGCAACCAATCAGATCGCTTCTTTCATTTTGCAAAGGCATTGTGAAAAATGAAAGAAGCAATCTGGTTGCTATGGGCAACTGCACAACTCTTCCTCTACACTGGTCTTAATGAATCTCCCCCATAGAGGGAGATTTATCAAAACCTGCCCAGAGGAAAAGTTTCTGAGTTGCCCATAGCAACCAATCAGATCGCTTCTTTCATTTTTGAAAAAGCCTCTGAAAAATGAAGGATATTTTTGAGATTTTGGAAGCTGGGATACTCACTACACCCATGCATATCTAGATAATTAAGTATGGGGGGAACTTAAATTTATTTTTTAAATCACATGGAGTTTTGACTTTACTTCATTATGGTCGAATAAAGCACTTAAAGAGTTCCTTAAAATTAAAGATTCACTCTTTTGGATGAAAAGGGGCTTATTTATGTAAATCAATTATACGCTTTAGGTCAAATAAAGTCGTTTGAAGAGATAGCCCATAAGTGTGTGGGGGGAAGACAATCACAAACATTGTTTTTTACAAATAAGTAACACAGATCATAAAGCAATAAAAGGAGAGATTGGAGATTTCAGGGATTCTATATATAAGAAAAGTTTAATTAGACTATTTCCTTATGCAAAGTTGCTGTCTGGGCATGCTGGGAGTTGTGGTTCTGCAGCGGTTGGGGGTTCACAGCTTGAAGACCACTGCTATAGAGGGTGCAAATGTATCTGAGCCCTGGAACTCAAATAATGTGAAATATGAGATGATCAAAATGGAGCCCCTGCACTAATTACTTGGGTTCTGAGGTCTGTAAGGTCCATAGTAAAAACATCAGGTTCTGTCTATAGCAGATACTAAATCATGGCAGCTCAAAGAAACAAGCAGTCATTCTGACATGTCACATGTGATGTCATAGACAGCTGGAGGCCTGACATCCCACTGACAGCCGCCCGAGCCTTCAGTCTGTTCCAGTGCGATTAGTGAGAATAGTGAGATTAGCGTCTTCTTTTTCTACTTGTCTGAAATGGAGCTAAAAGGACTGGGGTTCGTCCCCCTCCTGTTGGCGTTTTGGTGTGCGGCCTGGCTTGCCACCAGCTACATCATGACGGTCGTCCTCGGCCATGCAGCCTCGCCACTGATGAGCATCAGGTAAGATAAACAAGCAAATGATTCTTATTTCATGGGTTGGGAGTGAGGAAATATCCATAATAACATTGGTTTCTTTTCCTTCACAGTGACGTGGGAAATGTCTTTCCCGAAAGCATATTATTCAGAATTGGATTTATAGGGACGTCCATTGGCACTTTGGTACTAACCTTTCTTATTTATAAGTATATGGTTATGCATACTGAAGAGTTCAGGGGTCATCAGGTCCTGATCCAGAGGATCCTGCTGGCCATTGTGTGGGCCTCCTGTTTTTCCACAGCTGTTATGCATGTATTGTCCCCCGAAGAATATCCCAGGATACACTTTGTCAGCACGATAATTTCCATTACATGTGAAGCCTTATACTACCTTGGGCAGTCCATCCAGATGTATAAATTACCAGGAGCAAAAAAAGTCATCCACCATAGTAGATGCACCTGCTGTGGCCTGACTTTTGTCTGTGTAGTTTTCTATTTTGGATATGAAACATTAAAGGAATTATTCCATAATGATGAAGACTGGGACGAGATCCGTGAAATCCCCATCATAATCATCGAGTGGGTGATGCTTCTACTGATCCTGATAAACATCGTGACCTATTATTCCACCATGCAGAGGTTATTGTTGACCGTCTCCAGAAACAGCTGCACACTCTCTCTTAGAGTAAAAATTGATGACTTCGGGGTGTAGACCACCACGGGGGCCATCAAGTGGACTTCTGGGAGAGATACTGCACAGGACACGGAAAACATCTAAAGAAGAATAACTGGGGGACTACATATGGTGCCAGTAATCATGACACAATAATATGAGCTGGTGATATTACCTATACAAAAAAAAAATAAAAAAAAATTATAAAAAAATATTGGTGTGTGAAGTGTAATACCTAGTTAGAAAAACAGAATCAAATTCATCATTATAACCCCCCTCTGCATTACCCTGTTTATTATTTTTCAAGCAAGCACTTTGTTCTAATTCGTCCACTCTCTGGCGTGCTCCTTGTATAAGGGGTTTGGGATACCCTTTTTGTTTAAAACGATCCTCCAGGTTCTCTAGTTGTTGTAGGTATTTTTGTGTGGAAGAACAATTCCTTCGGATTCTTTTCATTTGACCGAATGGAATGTTCTTCTTCCATTATTTAAGATGGCAACTGTTAAAGTCGAGGTATCTGTTTGCATTCACCTCCTTAAAATAGTTGGCAGTATGCGAACAGCCATCCTGAATATAGATATTTAAATCCAGGAACTCACATTTTTTGGGGGACTGATGCAGCGCTGCCTTTGGCAATTTCTGGCTCTGCTATAGCGCTTTTTTTGAGGGGGCGTGTCGGCTGCCCCTTCATCTGGCGGTCAACCTGCGCCGCCGGGACGCAGCGCCGCCGGGACCGCCTGGAGGACGTCGCTCGCAACGGGACCACTCGGGACACCGCATGGTCGGGTAAGTGATGCCGGGGGATGGGTAAGGGACACTTAGCAGAGCGGTGTGTGTCCCGATCCCCGTGATCGGGACTTACACACCGCGCTGCTAAATATTCTGATAGCGAAACGCTGCTATTAGCTAGTCAGAGTTGACCAGCTGATAGCAGCGATCGCTGGGGGGGGGGGGTGGGGGATGAAACCCCCCGTGGTCGCATGGTAAGATGGCTGGCTATCAGTGATAGCCACCATCTTACCGGGCGCTGCGGGATGCCGCGAGTAGCGGCAAAAATGTTCATGACGTACCTGTATGTCATGGGTCGGGAACACCTTGCCACCCATGACGTACAGGTATGTCATAGGTCGGGAAGGGGTTAATGGTATAGAGAACTGTGTCTAGTGCATTAACTCTGATTTTTTGCCCATTGAAACCAGTAGGCCCATTGTGGTCTATGGGGAAAGCTGCTGAGTTGCCCATAGCAACCAATCAGATCGCTTCTTTCATTTTTGAAAAAGTCTCTGAAAAATGAAGGAAGTAATCTGATTGGTTGCTATGGGCAACTCAGAAACTTTTCCAGGAAAATATGCTGAGTTGCCCATAGCAACCAATCAGATCGCTTCTTTCATTTTGCAAAGGCATTGTGAAAAATGAAAGAAGCAATCTGGTTGCTATGGGCAACTGCACAACTCTTCCTCTACACTGGTCTTAATGAATCTCCCCCATAGAGGGAGATTTATCAAAACCTGCCCAGAGGAAAAGTTTCTGAGTTGCCCATAGCAACCAATCAGATCGCTTCTTTCATTTTTGAAAAAGCCTCTGAAAAATGAAGGATATTTTTGAGATTTTGGAAGCTGGGATACTCACTACACCCATGCATATCTAGATAATTAAGTATGGGGGGAACTTAAATTTATTTTTTAAATCACATGGAGTTTTGACTTTACTTCATTATGGTCGAATAAAGCACTTAAAGAGTTCCTTAAAATTAAAGATTCACTCTTTTGGATGAAAAGGGGCTTATTTATGTAAATCAATTATACGCTTTAGGTCAAATAAAGTCGTTTGAAGAGATAGCCCATAAGTGTGTGGGGGGAAGACAATCACAAACATTGTTTTTTACAAATAAGTAACACAGATCATAAAGCAATAAAAGGAGAGATTGGAGATTTCAGGGATTCTATATATAAGAAAAGTTTAATTAGACTATTTCCTTATGCAAAGTTGCTGTCTGGGCATGCTGGGAGTTGTGGTTCTGCAGCGGTTGGGGGTTCACAGCTTGAAGACCACTGCTATAGAGGGTGCAAATGTATCTGAGCCCTGGAACTCAAATAATGTGAAATATGAGATGATCAAAATGGAGCCCCTGCACTAATTACTTGGGTTCTGAGGTCTGTAAGGTCCATAGTAAAAACATCAGGTTCTGTCTATAGCAGATACTAAATCATGGCAGCTCAAAGAAACAAGCAGTCATTCTGACATGTCACATGTGATGTCATAGACAGCTGGAGGCCTGACATCCCACTGACAGCCGCCCGAGCCTTCAGTCTGTTCCAGTGCGATTAGTGAGAATAGTGAGATTAGCGTCTTCTTTTTCTACTTGTCTGAAATGGAGCTAAAAGGACTGGGGTTCGTCCCCCTCCTGTTGGCGTTTTGGTGTGCGGCCTGGCTTGCCACCAGCTACATCATGACGGTCGTCCTCGGCCATGCAGCCTCGCCACTGATGAGCATCAGGTAAGATAAACAAGCAAATGATTCTTATTTCATGGGTTGGGAGTGAGGAAATATCCATAATAACATTGGTTTCTTTTCCTTCACAGTGACGTGGGAAATGTCTTTCCCGAAAGCATATTATTCAGAATTGGATTTATAGGGACGTCCATTGGCACTTTGGTACTAACCTTTCTTATTTATAAGTATATGGTTATGCATACTGAAGAGTTCAGGGGTCATCAGGTCCTGATCCAGAGGATCCTGCTGGCCATTGTGTGGGCCTCCTGTTTTTCCACAGCTGTTATGCATGTATTGTCCCCCGAAGAATATCCCAGGATACACTTTGTCAGCACGATAATTTCCATTACATGTGAAGCCTTATACTACCTTGGGCAGTCCATCCAGATGTATAAATTACCAGGAGCAAAAAAAGTCATCCACCATAGTAGATGCACCTGCTGTGGCCTGACTTTTGTCTGTGTAGTTTTCTATTTTGGATATGAAACATTAAAGGAATTATTCCATAATGATGAAGACTGGGACGAGATCCGTGAAATCCCCATCATAATCATCGAGTGGGTGATGCTTCTACTGATCCTGATAAACATCGTGACCTATTATTCCACCATGCAGAGGTTATTGTTGACCGTCTCCAGAAACAGCTGCACACTCTCTCTTAGAGTAAAAATTGATGACTTCGGGGTGTAGACCACCACGGGGGCCATCAAGTGGACTTCTGGGAGAGATACTGCACAGGACACGGAAAACATCTAAAGAAGAATAACTGGGGGACTACATATGGTGCCAGTAATCATGACACAATAATATGAGCTGGTGATATTACCTATACAAAAAAAAAATAAAAAAAAATTATAAAAAAATATTGGTGTGTGAAGTGTAATACCTAGTTAGAAAAACAGAATCAAATTCATCATTATAACCCCCCTCTGCATTACCCTGTTTATTATTTTTCAAGCAAGCACTTTGTTCTAATTCGTCCACTCTCTGGCGTGCTCCTTGTATAAGGGGTTTGGGATACCCTTTTTGTTTAAAACGATCCTCCAGGTTCTCTAGTTGTTGTAGGTATTTTTGTGTGGAAGAACAATTCCTTCGGATTCTTTTCATTTGACCGAATGGAATGTTCTTCTTCCATTATTTAAGATGGCAACTGTTAAAGTCGAGGTATCTGTTTGCATTCACCTCCTTAAAATAGTTGGCAGTATGCGAACAGCCATCCTGAATATAGATATTTAAATCCAGGAACTCACATTTTTTGGGGGACTGATGCAGCGCTGCCTTTGGCAATTTCTGGCTCTGCTATAGCGCTTTTTTTGAGGGGGCGTGTCGGCTGCCCCTTCATCTGGCGGTCAACCTGCGCCGCCGGGACGCAGCGCCGCCGGGACCGCCTGGAGGACGTCGCTCGCAACGGGACCACTCGGGACACCGCATGGTCGGGTAAGTGATGCCGGGGGATGGGTAAGGGACACTTAGCAGAGCGGTGTGTGTCCCGATCCCCGTGATCGGGACTTACACACCGCGCTGCTAAATATTCTGATAGCGAAACGCTGCTATTAGCTAGTCAGAGTTGACCAGCTGATAGCAGCGATCGCTGGGGGGGGGGGTGGGGGATGAAACCCCCCGTGGTCGCATGGTAAGATGGCTGGCTATCAGTGATAGCCACCATCTTACCGGGCGCTGCGGGATGCCGCGAGTAGCGGCAAAAATGTTCATGACGTACCTGTATGTCATGGGTCGGGAACACCTTGCCACCCATGACGTACAGGTATGTCATAGGTCGGGAAGGGGTTAATGGTATAGAGAACTGTGTCTAGTGCATTAACTCTGATTTTTTGCCCATTGAAACCAGTAGGCCCATTGTGGTCTATGGGGAAAGCTGCTGAGTTGCCCATAGCAACCAATCAGATCGCTTCTTTCATTTTTGAAAAAGTCTCTGAAAAATGAAGGAAGTAATCTGATTGGTTGCTATGGGCAACTCAGAAACTTTTCCAGGAAAATATGCTGAGTTGCCCATAGCAACCAATCAGATCGCTTCTTTCATTTTGCAAAGGCATTGTGAAAAATGAAAGAAGCAATCTGGTTGCTATGGGCAACTGCACAACTCTTCCTCTACACTGGTCTTAATGAATCTCCCCCATAGAGGGAGATTTATCAAAACCTGCCCAGAGGAAAAGTTTCTGAGTTGCCCATAGCAACCAATCAGATCGCTTCTTTCATTTTTGAAAAAGCCTCTGAAAAATGAAGGATATTTTTGAGATTTTGGAAGCTGGGATACTCACTACACCCATGCATATCTAGATAATTAAGTATGGGGGGAACTTAAATTTATTTTTTAAATCACATGGAGTTTTGACTTTACTTCATTATGGTCGAATAAAGCACTTAAAGAGTTTCTTAAAATTAAAGATTCACTCTTTTGGATGAAAAGGGGCTTATTTATGTAAATCAATTATACGCTTTAGGTCAAATAAAGTCGTTTGAAGAGATAGCCCATAAGTGTGTGGGGGGAAGACAATCACAAACATTGTTTTTTACAAATAAGTAACACAGATCATAAAGCAATAAAAGGAGAGATTGGAGATTTCAGGGATTCTATATATAAGAAAAGTTTAATTAGACTATTTCCTTATGCAAAGTTGCTGTCTGGGCATGCTGGGAGTTGTGGTTCTTCAGCGGTTGGGGGTTCACAGCTTGAAGACCACTGCTATAGAGGGTGCAAATGTATCTGAGCCCTGGAACTCAAATAATGTGAAATATGAGATGATCAAAATGGAGCCCCTGCACTAATTACTTGGGTTCTGAGGTCTGTAAGGTCCATAGTAAAAACATCAGGTTCTGTCTATAGCAGATACTAAATCATGGCAGCTCAAAGAAACAAGCAGTCATTCTGACATGTCACATGTGATGTCATAGACAGCTGGAGGCCTGACATCCCACTGACAGCCACCCGAGCCTTCAGTCTGTTCCAGTGCGATTAGTGAGAATAGTGAGATTAGCGTCTTCTTTTTCTACTTGTCTGAAATGGAGCTAAAAGGACTGGGGTTCGTCCCCCTCCTGTTGGCGTTTTGGTGTGCGGCCTGGCTTGCCACCAGCTACATCATGACGGTCGTCCTCGGCCATGCAGCCTCGCCACTGATGAGCATCAGGTAAGATAAACAAGCAAATGATTCTTATTTCATGGGTTGGGAGTGAGGAAATATCCATAATAACATTGGTTTCTTTTCCTTCACAGTGACGTGGGAAATGTCTTTCCCGAAAGCATATTATTCAGAATTGGATTTATAGGGACGTCCATTGGCACTTTGGTACTAACCTTTCTTATTTATAAGTATATGGTTATGCATACTGAAGAGTTCAGGGGTCATCAGGTCCTGATCCAGAGGATCCTGCTGGCCATTGTGTGGGCCTCCTGTTTTTCCACAGCTGTTATGCATGTATTGTCCCCCGAAGAATATCCCAGGATACACTTTGTCAGCACGATAATTTCCATTACATGTGAAGCCTTATACTACCTTGGGCAGTCCATCCAGATGTATAAATTACCAGGAGCAAAAAAAGTCATCCACCATAGTAGATGCACCTGCTGTGGCCTGACTTTTGTCTGTGTAGTTTTCTATTTTGGATATGAAACATTAAAGGAATTATTCCATAATGATGAAGACTGGGACGAGATCCGTGAAATCCCCATCATAATCATCGAGTGGGTGATGCTTCTACTGATCCTGATAAACATCGTGACCTATTATTCCACCATGCAGAGGTTATTGTTGACCGTCTCCAGAAACAGCTGCACACTCTCTCTTAGAGTAAAAATTGATGACTTCGGGGTGTAGACCACCACGGGGGCCATCAAGTGGACTTCTGGGAGAGATACTGCACAGGACACGGAAAACATCTAAAGAAGAATAACTGGGGGACTACATATGGTGCCAGTAATCATGACACAATAATATGAGCTGGTGATATTACCTATACAAAAAAAAAATAAAAAAAAATTATAAAAAAATATTGGTGTGTGAAGTGTAATACCTAGTTAGAAAAACAGAATCAAATTCATCATTATAACCCCCCTCTGCATTACCCTGTTTATTATTTTTCAAGCAAGCACTTTGTTCTAATTCGTCCACTCTCTGGCGTGCTCCTTGTATAAGGGGTTTGGGATACCCTTTTTGTTTAAAACCATCCTCCAGGTTCTCTAGTTGTTGTAGGTATTTTTGTGTGGAAGAACAATTCCTTCGGATTCTTTTCATTTGACCGAATGGAATGTTCTTCTTCCATTATTTAAGATGGCAACTGTTAAAGTCGAGGTATCTGTTTGCATTCACCTCCTTAAAATAGTTGGCAGTATGCGAACAGCCATCCTGAATATAGATATTTAAATCCAGGAACTCACATTTTTTGGGGGACTGATGCAGCGCTGCCTTTGGCAATTTCTGGCTCTGCTATAGCGCTTTTTTTGAGGGGGCGTGTCGGCTGCCCCTTCATCTGGCGGTCAACCTGCGCCGCCGGGACGCAGCGCCGCCGGGACCGCCTGGAGGACGTCGCTCGCAACGGGACCACTCGGGACACCGCATGGTCGGGTAAGTGATGCCGGGGGATGGGTAAGGGACACTTAGCAGAGCGGTGTGTGTCCCGATCCCCGTGATCGGGACTTACACACCGCGCTGCTAAATATTCTGATAGCGAAACGCTGCTATTAGCTAGTCAGAGTTGACCAGCTGATAGCAGCGATCGCTGGGGGGGGGGGGTGGGGGATGAAACCCCCCGTGGTCGCATGGTAAGATGGCTGGCTATCAGTGATAGCCACCATCTTACCGGGCGCTGCGGGATGCCGCGAGTAGCGGCAAAAATGTTCATGACGTACCTGTATGTCATGGGTCGGGAACACCTTGCCACCCATGACGTACAGGTATGTCATAGGTCGGGAAGGGGTTAATGGTATAGAGAACTGTGTCTAGTGCATTAACTCTGATTTTTTGCCCATTGAAACCAGTAGGCCCATTGTGGTCTATGGGGAAAGCTGCTGAGTTGCCCATAGCAACCAATCAGATCGCTTCTTTCATTTTTGAAAAAGTCTCTGAAAAATGAAGGAAGTAATCTGATTGGTTGCTATGGGCAACTCAGAAACTTTTCCAGGAAAATATGCTGAGTTGCCCATAGCAACCAATCAGATCGCTTCTTTCATTTTGCAAAGGCATTGTGAAAAATGAAAGAAGCAATCTGGTTGCTATGGGCAACTGCACAACTCTTCCTCTACACTGGTCTTAATGAATCTCCCCCATAGAGGGAGATTTATCAAAACCTGCCCAGAGGAAAAGTTTCTGAGTTGCCCATAGCAACCAATCAGATCGCTTCTTTCATTTTTGAAAAAGCCTCTGAAAAATGAAGGATATTTTTGAGATTTTGGAAGCTGGGATACTCACTACACCCATGCATATCTAGATAATTAAGTATGGGGGGAACTTAAATTTATTTTTTAAATCACATGGAGTTTTGACTTTACTTCATTATGGTCGAATAAAGCACTTAAAGAGTTCCTTAAAATTAAAGATTCACTCTTTTGGATGAAAAGGGGCTTATTTATGTAAATCAATTATACGCTTTAGGTCAAATAAAGTCGTTTGAAGAGATAGCCCATAAGTGTGTGGGGGGAAGACAATCACAAACATTGTTTTTTACAAATAAGTAACACAGATCATAAAGCAATAAAAGGAGAGATTGGAGATTTCAGGGATTCTATATATAAGAAAAGTTTAATTAGACTATTTCCTTATGCAAAGTTGCTGTCTGGGCATGCTGGGAGTTGTGGTTCTGCAGCGGTTGGGGGTTCACAGCTTGAAGACCACTGCTATAGAGGGTGCAAATGTATCTGAGCCCTGGAACTCAAATAATGTGAAATATGAGATGATCAAAATGGAGCCCCTGCACTAATTACTTGGGTTCTGAGGTCTGTAAGGTCCATAGTAAAAACATCAGGTTCTGTCTATAGCAGATACTAAATCATGGCAGCTCAAAGAAACAAGCAGTCATTCTGACATGTCACATGTGATGTCATAGACAGCTGGAGGCCTGACATCCCACTGACAGCCGCCCGAGCCTTCAGTCTGTTCCAGTGCGATTAGTGAGAATAGTGAGATTAGCGTCTTCTTTTTCTACTTGTCTGAAATGGAGCTAAAAGGACTGGGGTTCGTCCCCCTCCTGTTGGCGTTTTGGTGTGCGGCCTGGCTTGCCACCAGCTACATCATGACGGTCGTCCTCGGCCATGCAGCCTCGCCACTGATGAGCATCAGGTAAGATAAACAAGCAAATGATTCTTATTTCATGGGTTGGGAGTGAGGAAATATCCATAATAACATTGGTTTCTTTTCCTTCACAGTGACGTGGGAAATGTCTTTCCCGAAAGCATATTATTCAGAATTGGATTTATAGGGACGTCCATTGGCACTTTGGTACTAACCTTTCTTATTTATAAGTATATGGTTATGCATACTGAAGAGTTCAGGGGTCATCAGGTCCTGATCCAGAGGATCCTGCTGGCCATTGTGTGGGCCTCCTGTTTTTCCACAGCTGTTATGCATGTATTGTCCCCCGAAGAATATCCCAGGATACACTTTGTCAGCACGATAATTTCCATTACATGTGAAGCCTTATACTACCTTGGGCAGTCCATCCAGATGTATAAATTACCAGGAGCAAAAAAAGTCATCCACCATAGTAGATGCACCTGCTGTGGCCTGACTTTTGTCTGTGTAGTTTTCTATTTTGGATATGAAACATTAAAGGAATTATTCCATAATGATGAAGACTGGGACGAGATCCGTGAAATCCCCATCATAATCATCGAGTGGGTGATGCTTCTACTGATCCTGATAAACATCGTGACCTATTATTCCACCATGCAGAGGTTATTGTTGACCGTCTCCAGAAACAGCTGCACACTCTCTCTTAGAGTAAAAATTGATGACTTCGGGGTGTAGACCACCACGGGGGCCATCAAGTGGACTTCTGGGAGAGATACTGCACAGGACACGGAAAACATCTAAAGAAGAATAACTGGGGGACTACATATGGTGCCAGTAATCATGACACAATAATATGAGCTGGTGATATTACCTATACAAAAAAAAAATAAAAAAAAATTATAAAAAAATATTGGTGTGTGAAGTGTAATACCTAGTTAGAAAAACAGAATCAAATTCATCATTATAACCCCCCTCTGCATTACCCTGTTTATTATTTTTCAAGCAAGCACTTTGTTCTAATTCGTCCACTCTCTGGCGTGCTCCTTGTATAAGGGGTTTGGGATACCCTTTTTGTTTAAAACGATCCTCCAGGTTCTCTAGTTGTTGTAGGTATTTTTGTGTGGAAGAACAATTCCTTCGGATTCTTTTCATTTGACCGAATGGAATGTTCTTCTTCCATTATTTAAGATGGCAACTGTTAAAGTCGAGGTATCTGTTTGCATTCACCTCCTTAAAATAGTTGGCAGTATGCGAACAGCCATCCTGAATATAGATATTTAAATCCAGGAACTCACATTTTTTGGGGGACTGATGCAGCGCTGCCTTTGGCAATTTCTGGCTCTGCTATAGCGCTTTTTTTGAGGGGGCGTGTCGGCTGCCCCTTCATCTGGCGGTCAACCTGCGCTATCTGGCCAGCGAGCCAGGGCCCCGTACAGGAGATCACGGGGCCCCCCAGCGGTCGGACCCCCGCAATCTGAAACTTATCCCCTATCCTTGGGACAGGGCCGGACTGGGGATGAAATCCAGCCCTGGAAATTACTGTATACCAGCCCCACAGCATTGTGTCATTGTGCCGGCAAACAGCCACCGAGCACAGGCGTATCACTTTGCGTGGCTATACATATATATATATATATCACAGAAGGAATACACCAGTACTTTGCCAAATTTTTCAATAAAGTGGTGTCAGCGACCAAGACCTGATCATAGTCCACCACAAATTCAAAAAGTAAAATGGCACAACACTCCCTTATAATCAGGGCCGGTTTTAGGCTTAGCATGGCCTTAGGCAAAATCAAAAGTGGGGCCCCAAAAGTCATAGTAGTGCACTAACTAGATTTGAACAATTTTGGTCACTTCAAATACTATAAAAAAAATATCTAAAAAGCTATTGAAAAGTCCCATCAAAACAAAAATGGTACCGATAAAAACTACAAATCACAGCGCAAAAAATTACCCTCACATCCCCATATACAGAAAAATAAGAGTTATAGGGATCAAAATAGTACAATTTTATATTTTTGTATAGTTCCCCCCACATTAGGTAAAGAGTATAGCTCCCCCACATTAGGTGTGCAGTATAGTTCCCCCACATTAGGTGCAGTATAGTTCCCCCACATTAGGTGCAGTATAGTCCCCCTCATTAGGTGCAGTATAGTTCTCCCCACATTAGGTGCAGTATAGTTCCCCCACTTCAGGTGCAGTATAGTTCTCCCCACATTAGGTGCAGTATAGTTCCCCCACATTAGGTGCAGTATAGTCCCCCACATTAGGTGCAGTATAGTCCCCCACATTAGGTGCAGTATAGTCCCCCACATTAGGTGCAGTATAGTCCCCCACATAAGGTGCAGTATAGTTCCCCCACTTCAGGTGCTGTATAGTTCCCCCACTTTAGGTGCAGTATAGTTCTAACCACATTAGGTACAGTATAGTTCCCCCACATTAGGTGCAGTATAGTCCGCCACATTAGGTGCAGTATAGTTCTCCCCACATTAGGTGCAGTATAGTTCTCCCCACATTAGGTGCAGTATAGTTCTCCCCACATTAGGTGCAGTATAGTTCCCCCACATTAGGTGCAGTATAGTTCTCCCCACATTAGGTGCAGTATAGCTCTCCACATTAGGTGCAGTATAGTTCCCCACATTAAGTGCAGTATAGTTCCCCACATTAGGTGCAGTATAGTTCTCCCCACATTAGGTGCAGTATAGTTCCCCCACTTCACGTGCAGTATAGTTCTCCCCACATTAGATACAGTATAGTTCCCCCACATTAGGTGCAGTATAGTTCTCCCCACATTAGGTGCAGTATAGTTCTCCCCACATTAGGTGCAGTATAGTTCTCCCCACATTAGGTGCAGTATAGTTCTCCCCACATTAGGTGCAGTATAGTTCTCCCCACATTAGGTGCAGTATAGTTCTCCCCACACTAGGTGCAGTATAGCTCTCCACATTAGGTGCAGTATAGCTCTCCACATTAGGTGCAGTACAGTTCCCTGCACATTAGGTGCAGTATAGCTCTCCACATTAGGCTGGCATTATAGTTCCCCCACATTAGGTGCAGTATATAATCCCCCCCCCCTCATTAGGTGCAGTATAGTTCCCGCACATTAGATGCAGTATAGTTCACCACATTAGGTACAGTATAGCTCTCCACATTAGGTGCAGTACAGTTCCCTCCACATTAGGTGCAGTATAGCTCCCCACATTAGGTTGGCAGTATAGTTCCCCCACATTAGGTGCAGTATATAGTCCCCCCTCATTAGGTGCAGTATAGTTCCCCCACATTAGGTGCAGTGTAGTTCCCCACATTAGGTGCAGTATAGTTCCCCACATTAGGTGCAGTATAGTTCCCCCACATTAGGTGCAGTATAGCTCTTCACATTAGTTGCAGTATAGTTCTCCCCACATTAGGTGCAGTATAGTCCCCCACATTGGGTGCAGTACAGTCCCCCACATTAGGTGCAGTATAGTTCCCCCACATTAGGTTGGCTGTATAGTTCCCCCACTTCAGGTGCAGTATAGTTCTCCCCATATTAGGTACAGTATAGTTCCCCCACATTAGGTGCAGTATAGTTCTCCCCACATTAGGTGCAGTATAGTCCCCCACATTAGGTGCAGTATAGTTCTCCCCACATTAGGTGCAGTATAGTTCTCCCCACATTAGGTGCAGTATAGTTCTCCCCACATTAGGTGCAGTATAGTTCTCCCCACATTAGGTGCAGTATAGTTCTCCACATTAGGTGCAGTATAGTTCTCCACATTAGTTGCAGTATAGCTCTCCACATTAGGTGCAGTACAGTTCCCTCCACATTAGGTGCAGTATAGATCCCCACATTAGGTTGGCAGTATAGTTCCCCCACATTAGGTGCAATATATAGTCCTCCCCCCCCCCCTCATTAGGTACAGTATAGCTCCCCACATTAGGTTGACAGTATAGTTCCCCCACATTAGGTGCAGTATATAGTCCCCCCCCCCCTCATTAGGTGCAGTATAGTGCCCCCACATTAGGTGCAGTATAGTTCCCCACATTAGGTACAGTATAGCTCTCCACATTAGGTGCAGTACAGTTCCCTGCACATTAGGTGCAGTATAGCTCTCCACATTAGGCTGGCATTATAGTTCCCCCACATTAGGTGCAGTATATAATCCCCACCCCCCCCTCATTAGGTGCAGTATAGTTCCCGCACATTAGATGCAGTATAGTTCACCACATTAGGTACAGTATAGCTCTCCACATTAGGTGCAGTACAGTTCCCTCCACATTAGGTGCAGTATAGCTCCCCACATTAGGTTGGCAGTATAGTTCCCCCACATTAGGTGCAGTTTATAGTCCCCCCTCATTAGGTGCAGTATAGTTCCCCCACATTAGGTGCAGTGTAGTTCCCCACATTAGGTGCAGTATAGTTCCCCCACATTAGGTGCAGTATAGCTCTTCACATTAGGTGCAGTATAGTTCTCCCCACATTAGGTGCAGTATAGTCCCCCACATTGGGTGCAGTACAGTCCCCCACATTAGGTGCAGTATAGTTCCCCCACATTAGGTTGGCTGTATAGTTCCCCCACTTCAGGTGCAGTATAGTTCTCCCCATATTAGGTACAGTATAGTTCCCCCACATTAGGTGCAGTATAGTTCTCCCCACATTAGGTGCAGTATAGTCCCCCACATTAGGTGCAGTATAGTTCTCCCCACATTAGGTGCAGTATAGTTCTCCCCACATTAGGTGCAGTATAGTTCTCCCCACATTAGGTGCAGTATAGTTCTCCCCACATTAGGTGCAGTATAGTTCTCCACATTAGGTGCAGTATAGTTCTCCACATTAGTTGCAGTATAGCTCTCCACATTAGGTGCAGTACAGTTCCCTCCACATTAGGTGCAGTATAGATCCCCACATTAGGTTGGCAGTATAGTTCCCCCACATTAGGTGCAATATATAGTCCTCCCCCCCCCCCTCATTAGGTACAGTATAGCTCCCCACATTAGGTTGACAGTATAGTTCCCCCACATTAGGTGAGGTATATAGTCCCCCCCCCCCTCATTAGGTGCAGTATAGTGCCCCCACATTAGGTGCAGTATAGTTCCCCACATTAGGTACAGTATAGCTCTCCACATTAGGTGCAGTACAGTTCCCTCCACATTAGGTGCAGTATAGCTCCCCACATTAGGTTGGCAGTATAGTTCCCCCAAATTAGGTGCAGTATATAATCCCCCCCTCATTAGGTGCAGTATAGTTCCCCCACATTAGGTGCAGTATAGTTCCTCACATTAGGTGCAGTATAGTTCCCCCACATTAGGTGCAGTATAGTTCTCCCCATATTAGGTGCAGTATAGTTCCCTTCCACATTAGGTGCAGTATAGTTCTCCCCACATTAGGTGCAGTATAGTTCCCCCACATTAGGTGCAGTGTAGTCCCACACATTGGTGCAGTATAGTTCTCCCCACATTAGGTGCAGTATAGTTCTCCCCACATTAGGTGCAGTATAGTTCCCCCACATTAGGTGCAGTATAGTTCCCCACATTAGGTGCAGTATAGTTCCCCACATTAGGTGCAGTATAGTTCTCCCCACATTAGGTGCAGTATAGTTCCCTCCACATTAGGTGCAGTATAGTTCTCCCCACATTAGGTGCAGTATAGTTCCCCCACATTAGGTGCAGTATAGATCCCCCACATTAGGTGCAGTATAGTTCTCCCCACATTGGTGCAGTATAGTTCCCCACATTAGGTGCAGTATAGTCCCACACATTGGTGCAGTATAGTTCCCCACATTAGGTGCAGTATAGTTCCCTCCACATTAGGTGCAGTATAGTTCTCCCCACATTAGGTGCAGTATAGTCCCCCACATTAGGTGCAGTATAGTTCCCCACATTAGGTGCAGTATAGATCCCCCACATTAGGTGCAGTATAGTTCTCCCCACATTGGTGCAGTATAGTTCCCCACATTAGGTGCAGTATAGTTCCCTCCACATTAGGTGCAGTATAGTTCCCCCACATTAGGTGCAGTATAGTTCCCTCCACATTAGGTGCAGTATAGTTCCCCCACATTAGGTGCAGTATAGTTCCCCCACATTAGGTGCAGTATAGTTCCCCACATTAGGTGCAGTATAGTTCCCCACATTAGGTGCAGTATAGTTCCCTCCACATTAGGTGCAGTATAGTTCCCTCCACATTAGGTGCAGTATAGTTCTCCCCACATTAGGTGCAGTATAGTTCTCCCCACATTAGGTGCAGTATAGTTCCCCCACATTAGGTGCAGTATAGTTCCCCCACATTAGGTGCAGTATAGTTCTCCCCACATTAGGTGCAGTATAGTTCCCCCACATTAGGTGCAGTATAGTTCTCCCCACATTGGTGCAGTATAGTTCCCCACATTAGGTGCAGTATAGTTCCCCACATTAGGTGCAGTATAGTTCCCCACATTAGGTGCAGTATAGTTCCCTCCACATTAGGTGCAGTATAGTTCTCCCCACATTAGGTGCAGTATAGTTCTCCCCACATTAGGTGCAGTATAGTTCTCCCCACATTAGGTGCAGTATAGTTCCCTCCACATTAGGTGCAGTATAGTTCTCCCCACATTAGGTGCAGTATAGTTCTCCCCACATTAGGTGCAGTATAGTTCCCCCACATTAGGTGCAGTATAGTCCCCCACATTAGGTGCAGTATAGTTCCCCACATTAGGTGCAGTATAGTCCCACACATTGGTGCAGTATAGTCCCCAGGCCCGTCGCTACCGGACCGGCAAACCAAGCAATTGCTTGGGGCCCCGAGCTGGCTGGGGGGCCCCGAGCAGAGC
Organism: Hyla sarda; assembly: GCF_029499605.1. Classification (NCBI taxonomy): domain Eukaryota; kingdom Metazoa; phylum Chordata; class Amphibia; order Anura; family Hylidae; genus Hyla; species Hyla sarda. The sequence continues at coordinate 276,760 of NW_026607603.1, forward strand.
CGGTGCTTGCCCGTCCTGTAGCGACGGGACACTTCGGGGGGCCCGCACATTTCACCAAAATTACATTTTTGAGGGGCGCGGGCCCCTTAAGAAACAAAGCAGGGCCGGCACCGGACAGGTCAGGGGATGATTGGAGTAGAGACGTCACGTGCCCCGCGCAGGCACGCACGTCTACGCCAATCACCTGACCTGTCCCTGCTTGCGTCCCCGCGGGAACCTCCAGCATCCTCCGTGCAGTGACAGGAGCAGCAGCAGACTCCCGCCTCTGCAACGATCCCCGGCAGGGTAAGTAAACTGGCGCGGGGGGCCCGGGGGATTGTATGGTTGTCAGGGGACTGCAATGGTGATGAGAGGTGTTTGTGTGTGTGTGTGTGTGTGTGGGGGGGGGGGGGGGGGGGGGGGGGTCATGGGGGTCATGAGAGATGCAGGAGGGGTGTTATGGGGGTCATGATATAGGGAGTGTTATGGGGATCATGAGAGATGCAGGAGGGTGTTATGGGGATCATGAGAGATGCAGGAGGGGTGTTATGGGGATCATGAGAGATGCAGGAGGGGTGTTATGGGGATCATGAGAGATGCAGGAGGGGTGTTATGGGGATCATGAGAGATGCAGGGGGGGTGTTATGGGGGTCATGAGAGATGCAGGGGGGTGTTATGGGGGTCATGAGAGATGCAGGGGGGTGTTATGGGGGTCATGAGAGATGCAGGAGGGGTGTTATGGGGATCGTGAGAGATGCAGGAGGGGTGTTATGGGGGTCATGAGAGATGCAGGGGGGTGTTATGGGGGTCATGAGAGATGCAGGGGGGTGTTATGGGGGTCATGAGAGATGCAGGGGGGTGTTATGGGGGTCATGAGAGATGCAGGGGGGTGTTATGGGGATCATGAGAGATGCAGGGGGGTGTTATGGGGGTCATGAGAGATGCAGGAGAGGTGTTATGGGGGTCATGAGAGATGCAGTGGGGTGTTATGGGGGTCATGAGAGATGCAGGGGGGTGTTATGGGGATCATGAGAGATGCAGTGGAGTGTTATGGGGGTCATGAGAGATGCAGGGGGTGTTATGGGGGTCATGAGAGATGCAGGAGAGGTGTTATGGGGATCGTGAGAGATGCAGGAGGGTGTTATGGGGTCATGAGAGATGAAGGGGGGGTGTTATGGGGGTCATGAGAGATGCAGGGGGTGTTATGGGGGTCATGAGAGATGCAGGAGGGGTGTTATGGGGGTCATGAGAGATGCAGGAGGGGTGTTATGGGGATCATGAGAGATGCAGGAGGGGTGTTATGGGGATCATGAGAGATGCAGGAGGGGTGTTATGGGGGTCATGAGAGATGCAGGGGGGTGTTATGGGGGTCATGAGAGATGCAGGGGGTGTTATGGGGGTCATGAGAGATGCAGGAGGGGTGTTATGGGGGTCATGAGAGATGCAGGAGGGGTGTTATGGGGGTCATGAGAGATGCAGGAGGGGTGTTATGGGGGTCATGAGAGATGCAGGAGGGGTGTTATGGGGGTCGTGAGAGATGCAGGAGGGGTGTTATGGGGATCGTGAGAGATGCAGGGGGTGTTATGGGGGTCGTGAGAGATGCAGGGGGGTGTTATGGGGGTCGTGAGAGATGCAGGGGGGTGTTATGGGGGTCGTGAGAGATGCAGGGGGGTGTTATGGGGATCGTGAGAGATGCAGGGGGTGTTATGGGGGTCGTGAGAGATGCAGGGGGTGTTATGGGGGTCATGAGAGATGCAGGAGGGGTGTTATGGGGGTCATGAGAGATGCAGGAGGGGTGTTATGGGGGTCATGAGAGATGCAGGAGGGGTGTTATGGGGGTCATGAGAGATGCAGGAGGGGTGTTATGGGGGTCATGAGAGATGCAGGAGGGGTGTTATGGGGTTCATGAGAGATGCAGGGGGGTGTTATGGGGGTCATGAGAGATGCAGGGGGTGTTATGGGGGTCATGAGAGATGCAGGGGGTGTTATGGGGGTCATGAGAGATGCAGGGGGTGTTATGGGGATCATGAGAGATGCAGTGGGGGTGTTATGGGGATCATGAGAGATGCAGTGGGGGTGTTATGGGGGTCATGAGAGATGCAGGGGGTGTTATGGGGGTCATGAGAGATGCAGGGGGTGTTATGGGGGTCATGAGAGATGCAGGGGAGTGTTATGGGGATCATGAGAGATGCAGTGGGGTGTTATGGGGGTCATGAGAGATGCAGGGGGGTGTTATGGGGGTCATGAGAGATGCAGGGGGGTGTTATGGGGGGTCATGAGAGATGCAGGAGGGGTGTTATGGGGGTCATGAGAGATGCAGGGGGGTGTCATGGGGGTCATGAGAGGTGCCCCCCCCCCCTGCACCTCTCCTCATCCCCCCCCCCCCCGGTTATAATAGTGATGAGGAGAGGTGGGGGGGGGGGGAGTTATAGTAATAATGAGGAGAGGTATATGTATATATGATGTGTATGCATGTGTGGCAGTATTGTATTCAGTGGATGCAGTGTGGAGCAGCATTATATTCAGGGTACAGGGTGTGGCAGCATTATATTCAGGGGTACAGTGTGTGGCAGTATTATATTCAGGGGTACAGTGTGTGGAAGCATTATATTCAGGGTACAGTGTGTGGCAGTATTATTTTCAGGGTACAGTGTGTGGCAGTATTATTTTCAGGGTACAGTGTGTGGCAGTATTATTTTCAGGGTACAGTGTGTGGAAGCATTATATTCAGTGGATACAGTGTGGAGCAGCATTATATTCAGGGTACAGTGTGTGGCAGCATTATATTCAGGGTACAGTGTGTGGCAGAATTATAGTCAGGGTACAGTGTGTGGCAGCATTATAGTCGGTACAGTGTGAGGCAGCATTATATTCAGGGTACAGTGTGAGGCAGCATTATATTCAGGGTACAGTGTGTGGAAGCATTATATTCAAGGTACAGTGTGAGGCAGCATTATCTTCAGGGTACAGTGTGGGGCAGTATATTATTTAGAGTACACTTTCTGGCAAGGTTATAATGATTACTGTCTTCATGCAGAGGATGAGGATCTGCTGACAGTGAGGAGCCAATGATGCCTGGATGTCAGACTCTGCAGAGAAGATGGAGCTGGAGGAAGACCTGGTCTCTGGACCAGATGAAGAAGAAAAGATAACAGAGAAGATATCACTCAAGTCAGAAGACGTCACTCAGGTCACTATCATTGTGTATTCTCCTGACTGTCCCATCAGAGCTGTAGTCACTTGTAAGTTCTGCAGTGATGATGGGTAAAACTGTGTCCAATCTGTGGCTCTTCAGCTGTTACAAAACTACAACTCCCATTGCCAGAGGCTCTCCAGAATGATGGGAGTTTTAGCTTTCCAACAGCTGGAGAACCATTTTAACCGAGGTGATCGGTGGGGGTCTCAGCAGTCAAACCCCCACCAAAAAAATGGCCCGGGAGGGGGGGGGGGTCTGGACAGCAGGTATGGGTAGGGAACACTGCTGCACCTAATGTGGGGGGAAGACTGCCTACCTAATGTGGGGGGAAGACTGCCTACCTAATGTAGGGGGAACACTGCTGCACCTAATGTGCGTCGTATTGACGTTCGCTCACGTTGCGCTCCCAGAATTCAAGGGTCGGCGTTACTATGGAGGGGGGGGCCTCCATGTCCATTTTGCTTGGGGCCCCCAAATTCCTTCAAACGGCCCTGATAGTCCCCCACATTAGGTGCAGTATAGTTCCCCACATTAGGTGCAGTATAGTCCCACACATTGGTGCAGTATAGTCCCCCACATTAGGAGCAGTATAGCTCTCCACATTAGGTGCAGTATAGCTCTCCACATTAGGTGCAGTATAGCTCTCCACATTAGGTGCAGTATAGTTCTCCACATTAGGTGCAGTATAGTTCTCCACATTAGGTGCAGTATAGTTCTCCACATTAGGTGCAGTATAGTTCCCCCACATTAGGTTGGCAGTATAGTTCCCCCACATTAGGTTGGCAGTATAGTTCCCCCACATTAGGTTGGCAGTATAGTTCCCCCACATTAGGTTGTCAGTATAGTTCCCCACATTAGGTGCAGTATAATTCCCCACATTAGGTGCAGTATACAGTAGTTCCCCCACATGAGGTGCAGTATAATTCCCCACATTAGGTGCAGTATACAGTAGTTCCCCCACATTAGGTGCAGTATACAGTAGTTCCCCCACATTAGTTGCAGTATACAGTAGTTCCCCCGCATTAGGTGCAGTATAATTCCCCCCATTAGGTGCAGTATACAGTAGTTCCCCACATTAGGTGCAGTATACAGTAGTTCCCCCACATTAGGTGCAGTGTAGTTCCCCCACATTAGGTGCAGTATAGTTCCCCACATTAGGTGCAGTATAGTTCCCCACATTAGGTGCAGTATAGTTCCCCCACATTAGGTGCAGTATAGTTCCCCACATTAGGTGCAGTATAGTTCCCCCACATTAGGTGCAGTGTAGTTCCCCCACATTAGGTGCAGTGTAGTTCCCCCACATTAGGTGCAGTGTAGTTCCCCCACATTAGTTGCAGTATAGTTCCCCCACATTAGGTGCAGTATAGCTCTCCACATTAGGTGCAGTATAGTTCTCCACATTAGGTGCACTATAGTTCCCCCACATTAGGTTGGCAGTATAGTTCCCCCACATTAGGTTGGCAGTATAGTTCCCCACATTAGGTGCAGAATAGTTCCCCACATTAGGTGCAGTATAGTCCCTCCACATTAGGTGCAGTATACAGTAGTTCCCCACATTAGGTGCAGTATACAGTAGTTCCCCACATTAGGTGCAGTATACAGTAGTTCCCCACATTAGGTGCAGTATACAGTAGTCCCCCCACATTAGGTGCAGTATACAGTAATCCCCCCACATTAGGTGCAGTATACAGTAATCCCCCCACATTAGGTGCAGTATACAGTAGTCCCCCCACATTAGGTGCAGTATACAGTAGTCCCCCCAAATTAGGTGCAGTATTCAGTAGTTCCCCACATTAGGTGCAGTATACAGTAGTTCCCCACATTAGGTGCAGTATACAGTAGTCCCCCCACATTAGGTGCAGTATACAGTAATCCCCCCACATTAGGTGCAGTATACAGTAATCCCCCCACATTAGGTGCAGTATACAGTAGTCCCCCCCCACATTAGGTGCAGTATACAGTAGTCCCCCCACATTAGGTGCAGTATACAGTAGTTCCCCACATTAGGTGAAGTACAGTAGTTTCCCCACATTAGGTGCAGTATACAGTAGTTGCCCCACATTAGGTGCAGTATACAGTAGTCCTCCCACATTAGGTGCAGTATACAGTAGTTCCCCACATTAGGTGCAGTATACAGTAGTTCCCCACATTAGGTGAAGTACAGTAGTTTCCCCACATTAGGTGCAGTATACAGTAGTTCCCCCACATTAGGTGCAGTATAGTTCCCCCACATTAGGTGCAGTATAGTTCCCTCACATTAGGTGCAGTATAATTCCCCACATTAGGTGCAGTATAGTTCCCCCACATTAGGTGCAGTATAATTCCCCACATTAGGTTCAGTATAGTTCCCCCACATTAGGTGCACTATAATTCCACCACATTTGGTGCAGTATAGATCCCCACATTAAGTGACTGCACTTAATGTGGGGGAACTATACTGCACCAAATGTGGTGGAATTATAGTGCAACTAATGTTCCCCTACAGACATACAGCCTTCAGCCATATACAATGTATGGCTGGAGGCTGTATGCCTGTTTACTGCCCCACTTGAGTATTCCGACCACCGCTCCTGGATCACGATCTACTGCTATGGCCTATGGGCCATCCCGGTCACGATCTACTGCTATGGCCTATGGGCCATCCCGGGAGCAGCGGTCGGAACACTGAAGATGACCGCAGGTCACTTACCATACCCGCACGTCCTCCTCACAGCTGCGCTCTGCTGTACTGTTGCTATGGGCGCACGCACGTGACGTCAGTGCCGTCACTGCGTGCGCTTCCTCCCAACGGCCCCAGCGTTTTTAAAGTTAACGCGGGGCCGCTATGAAGTAAACGGGGCATCCTTGTGGCCTGAAAAGTGACGGGGCCCCCCTGCGGGCACGGGGCCCGGAGCTGATCACTGTTTTAAAGTTGCCCCCCTGCTAATCTTTAACAAGAAGCCAACGCTGCGGCCACTTTAAAACAGTTGCCCCCCCCCTACTGAGCAGACGGCAGGACCCCTGGGGGATGGGGGCCCTAGGCAATTGCCTGGTTTGCCCCGCCATAACACCGGCCCTGCTTATAATGAAAAATGGCAGCAATGTTTTAAAAAGGCTATATGTGAAAATCCGGTATATTGATAGCAATATTAACAATAATGCCAGTATACAAGGAGAAAAATTATCACCATACATATTACCATGATACTGTTACTGACCAAATCCTGTATACTGAAACCAATATTACCAGTATACAAGGAGGAATATTATGCCCATACATATTACCGTCATACTGTTACTGACCAAATCCTGTGAATTGACATTGAAATTATCAATATCACTATACAAGGGACAAGTAATATCGCCACATCATGACCAGTATCACCGCAGAATGACTAATATCCCCGCACTGCTACTGAAAAAAATCCACTAGGCAAAGACCAAGGTTAACTCCATACAGTGATCATATACAGATAGATACCAACACTACAAAGGTGCCCCCCTTCCCTCTCCCCTTCTTAGCTAAGTAAATGTTCAGCCTTAATATATTAGGTAGGTAGGCAGGCTTCTTCCCACTTCTACCTCCATTCCACATTAGGCTGTATTCACCCCACGATTGTTACATACGGGACCGGATCCGATAGGGATATGTGAAAACCAGGCACTCCCGTATCTCAGCCGGACCCGGCCCCCATCTCATCTCATTTGAATGAGCCGACCGGAGTCAAATAGTGACTCCGGTCGGCTTATTTTTGCCCCATATCCGGTTTTGTGACCAGACTTAAAACCGTGGTATACTACAGTTTTAAGTACGGTCACAAATCTGGATACGGGGCAAAACTGAGCCGACTGGAGTCATTATCTGACTCCGGTCGGCTCCTTCAAACGAGATGTGGTCCGGGTCCGGCTGAGATACGGGAGCGCCTGGTTTTCACATCTCCCAGCCAGATCCGGTTTGTAACAATTGTGGTGTGAATGCAGCCTTAGCTAGATATATCTCTCTCCACCCAGGGCAGAACTGGGGCTAAAAACCAACCCTGAAAAAATGATCATACCAGCCCCACAGCATTGTGTCATTGTGGCAGCCGCCGGCAGCAGGGAAGGGACAGGGAAGCCTGACATTTGATTTGCCAGGCCTCCATAAGAAAGCTATGTTGTGGCAGAAATGTGGTATTAACGCTTGGGGAAGACAGTATAAAAAAACCCTCTCTTCCTTGCTCTTGCGCTACCGCCAGAATCACGAAATTCAGTTCCCAGTGTCCAGCGCTTCTGGGTTAGGTGACGTTACACAGCTGCTCATTCAGTTATGGGCCGAAGCAATGTCCAGCCTCAGCCTCTGATTGGATGGCTAGTTATATGACGTCACCTGACCCGGAAGTGCCAGATACCAGGAACACAATTCCAGTAGTAGTGCAGAAGCCAGGAATGTAACTGTATAGGGACTAGGACTACAAACTGTGGACTGCTAGTTGTTCCAAAAATGGTCTGGGCATGCTGGGAGTTGTAGTTTTGCTGGGAGTTTTAGTTAAGCAACAGCTGGAGGTCCACAGTTTGGAGACCATTGGCATAGGGAGAGATGCGTCACCCGCCCCGCTGGGACCAGCCCCAGGGACTCATTTCCGGGGTTTCAGCAGGATTTTCAATCTAAGATGACTCTGAATGACCGAGTGTCTCAGTGTTTTTCCTGGTGTCCTGGGATCGTGATGTCTGCACCAGTTTTATGCTGCCCGATGTTTAGGCAGAATAACTGATAAAACATTCCCCTTAACTGTAGTTATATATAAAACAATATTTATTATTTTTCATTAACTAACAACTTAAATTGCAATAAAAGAAAACCAAAGTGCCCTCTCTTACAAAGTAGTAACAGCAGGTCTTCTCAGTGGCGTCTCTAGGGGGGGGGGCAGAGGGGGCCACGGCCCCCCCTACATCATGATTGGCCCCCCCTTGTGCCCCCCCTAGCAGCAGTAGGTCACTAGCAGCTCTCATGGCTATCAGGGGGTACAGCTAGTTCACCAGTAAGGGGCCCGAGCCCCCGCCCCCCCGGAGCCATCTTTTTTATATAAACCTTCAGCCTGTAGAGGAGTGTACAGAGGGGTTTAGAGGAGTGTACATGAGTGACAGATGGGTGTACATGGGTGACAGAGGGGTGTAGAGGAGTGTACATGGGTGACAGATGGGTGTACATGGGTGACAGAGGGGTGTAGAGGAGTGTACATGGGTGACAGAGGGGTGTAGAGGAGTGTACATGGGTGACAGAGGGGTGTACATGGGTGACAGAGGGGTATAGAGGAGTGTACATGGGTGACAGAGGGGTGTAGAGGAGTGTACATGGGTGACAGATGGGTGTACATGGGTGACAGAGGGGTATAGAGGAGTGTACATGGGTGACAGAGGGGTGTAGAGGAGTGTACATGGGTGACAGAGGGGTGTAGAGGAGTGTACATGGGTGACAGAGGGGTGTAGAGGAGTGTGCACCCTAAAGCACAAACTCATGCCGCACACGCGTGTGTGTGTTTATATAGATAGATATATATATATATATATATATATATATATATATAAATGTCGAAAAAAATGCAGCACTACTTTACCACAGTAGGCGGGTGCCAGCTCCTCAGGCTCGATCACAGCCAATTGATAACTTCAAAAATGGTGCGGCACTCCAAATATCCAAAAAATAACTATTTATTCCACATGTCAAACAGTGCGACGTTTCAGCCCCTCTTGCTTGCATGCACACATACATAAACAGACCTACACTCATATAAATATCAATACAAACAAAATGAAAAACTTTATTAAAACTTTTTTGGGGATTGGAGGCTTTTTTTTTAGATTGGAGGCTCCATTATACATACACTGTACAGCAATCATACCTCCATTATACATACACTGTACAGCAATCATACATCCATTATACATACACTGTACAGCAATCATACCTCCATTATACATACACTGTACAGCAATCATACATCCATTATACATACACTGTACAGCAATCATACATCCATTATACATACACTGTACAGCAATTATACATACACTGTACAGCAATCATACCTCCATTATACATACACTGTACAGCAATCATACCTCCATTATACATACACTGTACAGCAATCATACCTCCATTATACATACACTGTACAGCAATCATACCTCCATTATACATACACTGTACAGCAATCATACATCCATTATAAATACACTGTGACTGTACAGCAATCATACATCCATTATACATACACTGTGACTGTACAGCAATCATACATTCAGTATATATACACTGTACAGCAATCATACCTCCATTATACATACACTGTACAGCAATCATACCTCCATTATACATACACTGTACAGAAATCATACATTCATTATACATACACTGTACAGCAATCATACCTCCATTATACATACACTGTACAGCAATCATACATCCATTATACATACACTGTACAGCAATCATACATCCATTATACATACACTGTACAGCAACCATACCTCCATTATACATACACTGTACAGCAATCATACATTCATTATACATACACTGTACAGCAATCATACCTCCATTATACATACACTGTACAGCAATCATACATTCATTATACATACACTGTACAGCAATCATACATACATTATACATACACTGTACAGCAAGCATACCTCCATTATACATACACTGTACAGCAATCATACATTCAGTATACATACACTGTACAGCAATCATACATACATTATACATACACTGTACAGCAAGCATACCTCCATTATACATACACTGTACAGCAATCATACATTCAGTATACATACACTGTACAGCAATCATACATCCATTATACATACACTGTACAGCAAGCATACCTCCATTATACATACACTGTACAGCAAGCATACCTCCATTATACATACACTGTACAGCAATTATACCTCCATTATACATACACTGTACAGAAATCATACATTCATTATACATACACTGTACAGCAATCATACCTCCATTATACATACACTGTACAGCAATCATACATCCATTATACATACACTGTACAGCAATCATACATCCATTATACATACACTGTACAGCAATCATACCTCCATTATACATACACTGTACAGCAATCACACATTCATTATACATACACTGTACAGCAATCATACCTCCATTATACATACACTGTACAGCAATCATACATCCATTATACATACACTGTACAGCAAGCATACCTCCATTATACATACACTGTACAGCAATCATACATTCAGTATACATACACTGTACAGCAATCATACATCCATTATACATACACTGTACAGCAAGCATACCTCCATTATACATACACTGTACAGCAAGCATACCTCCATTATACATACACTGTACAGCAATCATACATCCATTATACATACACTGTACAGCAAGCATACCTCCATTATACATACACTGTACAGCAAGCATACATCCATTATACATACACTGTACAGCAATCATACATTCATTATACATACACTGTACAGCAATCGTACCTCTATTATACATACACTGTACAGCAATCGTACCTCTATTATACATACACTGTACAGCAATCATACATCCATTATACATACACTGTACAGCAAGCATACCTCCATTATACATACACTGTACAGCAATCATACATTTATTATACATACACTGTACAGCAATCATACATCCATTATACATACACTGTACAGCAATCATACATCCATAATGCATACACTGTACAGCAATCATACATCCATTATACATACACTGTACAGCAAGCATACCTCCATTATACATACACTGTACAGCAATCATACATTCATTATACATACACTGTACAGCAATCATACATCCATTATACATACACTGTACAGCAATCATACATCCATTATACATACACTGTACAGCAATCATACATCCATTATACATACACTGTACAGCAATCATAAATCCATTATACATACACTGTACAACAATCATACCTCCATTATACATACACTGTACAGCAAGCATACCTCCATTATACATACACTGTACAGCAATCATAAATCCATTATTCATACACTGTACAGCAATCATACATCCATTATACATACACTGTACAGCAATCATACATCCATTATACATACACTGTACAGCAAGCATACATTCATAATACATACACAGTGACTGTACAGCAATCATACATCCATTATACATACACTGTACAGCAATCATACATTCATTATACATACACTGTACAGCAATCATACATTCATTATACATACACTGTGTCTGTACAGCAATCATACATCCATTATACATACACTGTACAGCAAGCATACCTCCATCATACATACACTGTACAGCAATCATACATTCAGTATACATACACTGTACAGCAATCATACATTCATTATACATACACTGTACAGCAAGCATGCCTCCATTATACATACACTGTACAGCAAGCATACCTCCATTATACATACACTGTACAGCAATCATACATCCATTATACATACACTGTACAGCAAGCATACCTCCATTATACATACACTGTACAGCAATCATACATTCATTATACATACACTGTACAGCAATCATACATCCATTATACATACATCGTACAGCAATCATACATCCATTATACATACACTGTACAGCAATCATACATCCATTATACATACACTGTACAGCAAGCATACCTCCATTATACATACACTGTACAGCAATCATACATTCATTATACATACACTGTACAGCAATAATACATCCATTATACATACACTGTACAGCAATCATACATTCATTATACATACACTGTACAGCAATCATACATCCATTATACATACACTGTACAGCAAGCATACCTCCATTATACATACACTGTACAGCAATCATACATTCATTATACATACACTGTACAGCAATCATACATCCATTATACATACACTGTACAGCAATCATACATTCATTATACATACACTGTACAGCAATCATACATCCATTATACATACACTGTACAGCAATCATACATCCATTATACATACACTGTACAGCAATCATACATCCATTATACATACACTGTACAGCAATCATACATTCATTATACATACACTGTACAGCAAGCATACCTCCATTATACATACACTGTGCAGCAATCATACATCCATTATACATACACTGTACAGCAATCATACATCCATTATACATACACTGACTGTACAGCAATCATACATCCATTATACATACACTGTGACTGTATAGCAATCAAACATCCATTATACATACACTGTACAGCAAGCGTACCTCCATTATACATACACTGTGACTGTACAGCAATCATACATCCATTATACATACACTGTACAGCAAGCATACCTCCATTATACATACCCTGTGACTGTACAGCAATCATACATCCATTATACATACACTGTACAGCAATCATACATCCATTATACATACACTGTACAGCAAGCATACCTCCATTATACATACACTGTACAGCAAGCATACCTCCATTATACATACACTGTACAGCAATCATACCTCCATTATACATACACTGTACAGCAATCATACCTCCATTATACATACACTGTACAGCAAGCATACCTCCATTATACATACACTGTACAGCAAGCATACCTCCATTATACATACACTGTGACTGTACAGCAATCATACATCCATCATACATACACTGTACAGCAAGCATACCTCCATTATACATAAACTGTACAGCAATCATACATCCATTATACATACACTGTGACTGTACAGCAATCATACATCCATTATACATACACTGTGACTGAACAGCAAGCATACCTCCATTATACATACACTGACTGTACAGCAATCATACATCCATTATACATACACTATACAGCAAGCATACCTCCATTATACATACACTGTACAGCAAGCATACCTCCATTATACATACACTGTACAGCAAGCATACCTCCATTATACATACACTGTATAGCAATCATACCTCCATTATACATACACTGTACAGCAATCATACATCCATTATACATACACTGTACAGCAATCATACATCCATTATACATACACTATACAGCAAGCATACCTCCATTATACATACACTGTACAGCAAGCATACCTCCATTATACATACACTGTACAGCAAGCATACCTCCATTATACATACACTGTATAGCAATCATACCTCCATTATACATACACTGTACAGCAAGCATACCTCTATTATACATACACTGTACAGCAATCATACCTCCATTATACATACACTGTGACTGTACAGCAATCATACATCCAATCCATTAATAATGGATTGGATGTATGATTGTTGTACAGTCACAGACACAGTGTATGTATAATGGATGTATGATTGCTGTACAGTGTATGTATAATGGACAGGGCTGTCTTTAATTTTGATTGGACCCTGGGCAAGCAATTTTTTTGGGGGGCCCCCCGGTCCCCCACCCCCATCCCACACACACTCGGGATCAGTACAGGATCAGTAATGTAATGTATGTACACAGTGACCTCACCAGCAGAATAGTGAGTACAGCTCTGGAGAGAAGGTGTGTTCTGCTGAGCTCCAGAGTTTCCCAGAGAAGCAGTGATTTTCTTCCACCCCTCCCCAGGTGTGTGGCAGACACCTGGGTAGGTTTTCCTGCTATGGAGCCCCGGGAAGCTGGGGCTTCATCTTGCACCCCCCCCCCCCCCCCCCCCCCCCCGTTCTCGGCTGGCGGGGTGTGCAAAGGAAAATGCAACAGCCAGTAGTCAGGATGGGGTGAGGAGATCCACCAGGGTCCACAGCCATGTGGGGCCCCCTCCCCGACCTCAGCTGGGAGCTGCAAAGCTTCCAGCAGAAGCTCATCCAGGCAGCGGAGTGGAAAGTCTGCATCATAGTTACATAGTTACAAAGTTACATAGTTAGTATGGTTGAAAAAAGACATACGTCCATCAAGTCCAACCAGGGGATTGAAGGGAAGGATGTAAGGGGATAAGGGAAAGGGATGTAGTTTTATAATTCTGCATAAGCTTTAATGTTATTTTGTTCCAGGAATGTATCTAACCCTGTTTTAAAGCTGTTAATTGTTCCTGCTGTGACCAGTTCCTGAGGTAGACCGTTCCATAAATTCACAGTCCTCACGGTAAAGAAGGCGTGCCGCCCCTTTAGACTAAACCTTTTCTTTTCCAGACGGAGGGAGTGCCCCCTCGTCCTTTGGGGGGGTTTAACCTGGAACAGTTTTTCTCCATATTTTTTGTATGGGCCATTAATATACTTATATACGTTTATCATATCCCCATATCCAGCCTGTTTCCTCAGAACCCCAGCAATGGGGGGTAAAGGGGCCCAAAGAATCCCTGGCCAGCTTTGGGTCCAAAATCCAGGCCAAGATGGCTCAGTATGAACAGCTCGGAAAACAACTAAGAGGCCTCAGAGAGGAGCTGAAGTTTGCAAGACTGTTGAGACCCAATTAGCTCCGAGCAGGCTATAACTACCCCTCCCCCTTACTACAATAATTAATTAAATAATAACTGACACAACAACAATTCAACTTTTCCGTGGGTGGGGATCGGCCACAGCTTTATTTATAAAATTACTTATATAAATAACAATTTAACTGTAACAAAGACACCGATTGGCTTCTTGCCAACCCGAGAGGTGCTGCCACACTATCCTGTGTGGAGGTCTACCCCGGGTTGACCCCGCTTTCACCGTCTTCTTACCGCCAAGCTGTGACTTACAATAAACAGAGATACAAAAAGGGAGGGAGGGAGGGAGGGCAAAACTCCGGGTCCTGGGCAGATTGAGGGGGGAAGGGAGGCACCACAGCTATAAATACCCAGGGGAGGGCCTTTGAAAGCCCGGGAAACTATTAGACCCCTGATTGGTGCACTCCTTCCCCCCCACCCATGGGACATACCACTATAGTTAGCAACAAGTTTTTACAGGCGGGGGAGGGGGCTAAAAAACATTGCCTGTATATTTCTTAACCCCTTAACTGCTCACCAGTCAGGGGGCAAGCTAGTTATGCACAGCTTGCCCCTCCAGACTGTTGAGACCCAATTAGCTCCGAGCTGGCTATAACTACCCCTCCCCCTTACTACAATAATTAATTAAATAATAACTGACACAACAACAATTCAACTTTTCCGTGGGTGGGGATCGGCCACAGCTTTATTTATAAAATTACTTATATAAATAACAATTTAACTGTAACAAAGACACCGATTGGCTTCTTGCCAACCCAAGAGGTGCTGCCACACTGTCCTGTGTGGAGGTCTACCCCGGGTTGACCCCGCTTTCACCGTCTTCACCGTCCACCCAAGAGATACTGGATAGCCAACACCTGGGGCCAACTCAGCCCCCCGAACACACCCAACACATTTCCTCTCCAGGAAAGTCGCCCAACACATTTCCTCTCCAGGAAAGTCGCCCAACACATTTCCTCTCCAGGAAAGTCGCCCAACACATTTCCTCTCCAGGAAATTCTCCCAACACATAACCTCTCCAGGAAATCCGAGGTACCTGCCGCCAGGTCCTATGTTTTTGCATTTTATTTTATTTTTTGTAATTTTTATTTTTTTTGTATTCACTAACTCTTGTGTGAACTCATTTCTCATTTCTCGCCCATACACCGAAGAGTGCCGCAGCACTCGCACCACCTTGCGGAAAGCCGCTCGCAAAACAAAAACACATGTGGGAAACATCAAACTGGGCGAAAATAGCAACGCAACAAGCAGATCGCCCGCGCCCCACGCGCTGCGCTACCCTCTCCGGAAACTGAGCCCTCTCCGCCGACACCGACACAAAAAGAGAGCGAATCCCAAACTCACAACACCCCCTCCTACAAAGAGAAGCCAAAACCCAAAACAGACAATCGAGGGCGGGGAGCATAAAAGAAAAAGAGGTGGGGGGGGAGGCCCCCACCGCAGTCCAATCAACAATAGGACGACAACAGGAAAAAACAGTCATTCGTGGACCCTCATGCAGCACAAGCTGTGTGTCCCAGATCGCCTAAGCAATCTCGGACCGACGGACCTGAAAACGCACAAAATAGGCACCCAAAAAACACATCAGACACCCAAGTGTCATGGAAGGAGACGAGGAGAAAGAAAGTGCCCCATCCACCTAGCCCCGAAAAAAGCCAGCGCAAAACCTCGGATCAGAAAAAACGACGCAAAAGCGACAACCAAAAATCCGACCCACAGCCGCCACCAAGCGACCCAAAAACTGATAGGAAAAAATGGTCGCCGACAGCAAGGCCACCCGCTCACGGGCCCAGCCCCTAGGTATACACCAACATCCCACCAACCGCAAAGCAGAAAAGAAAAATCACCCCCCGTCATGCGGCAACCTCACCCCACTGGATCGCAGCACAGTGGGAAAGCACCCTTTTTTTTTTTTTTTTTTTTTTGCACTGAGTAGTAGGTGATTCACATGAACAGGTGAAGATACCCAGCGTCACATACTAAGAATGTTAATTGGATACATGCAGAATACAGCCCAAATCTCGAACGTCCTTGGATAGGAGACACAGCAGTTAACTTATTTTATCACAGCCTATCAAAACGAAATAGGAAGTCAAACAGCAGAACCTTGTAGGTACAAAAAACAAAACCCCTATCCACAGACACACTTGGAACCTTCGGGACCCTCCTTGACTGTAGACATCCCGGCCTCCACACCAACCCCAACTACTCGCAAGCGCCTCACCGTGAGTGCGACCAAGTCGCAGGAGCCACTAAAGCGGACCAAGAAATACACCAATCTCCACGATGACCCACAGGCCGAAAATTTAACCACAACTGTATCACTCAGTCCTACCCCGGGACCCGAACCCGAGGTGGTCTCCCATTCCACAGCCACATGAGCAAACCTTCCGACTCCACCCGAGGGAGCAACCTCCGGAACCACTGCCAGAGAACGGGACAAAGCGTCAACACCCAATACCGACCCCAGGGAGTACAGCCGCAAAATAAACCTTATCTCCAAACAGCGAAGCACTAGGTGCAACAAGCCGAGCGCAGGAAGAAAGCCGAAAGAAAGAAATAATAACAGTGACAACGCCCCAAATGTCAGACCGACAAAACGCCCCCGATCACTCAAATCACACCCAAAAAAGAAAAGCATCACCAAATTATAGCGCAATCAAGCACAGGGGCCACGCCAACCCACACAGTACCGTTACAATCCTAGAACATGAACTGCTGAAGCAAGCACCCAAAGTCCCACAACCAACACCAAAGGAAAAAGCACAAACAAAAAACCCAAGCATGGCAGAAACCCACTGACTACCAAGACACCCAGTAGTAAACCACCCTGCAGCACCACTGGAAAACCAAAACACCACACCAACAACCAACCAAACCAGCCACACCCGGGAACAGAGCAAGCTCTCCATGAGCTGCAACGGGGGACTGAAAGCAGGCCTGTCCACTGCATCACGCCTGAAAAAAACCCAACCAACCGGAACGTCAGCCCTTAGTGCACCAGGGGCACATATGCGGGGGCACAGATACCACACACCCTCGGCGGCCAGAGACAACCTGCAGGAAAAAACTCCGCCCTGAACCACATTCCACGTGGAACATTCAGTAAACCAGCAAGGACCGGAACCGGGGCACATAGCGAGCCCTGAAGAAACCAAAACAGAGAAAACGCAATTACTCCCTGACCATAGGAAAGCAGCAAACCAAGGCCAACAAGGCATGCGGAAGACATGCTAATCTCCTCAAAATCGTTCCAATTTTAACATACATGCTGCCGAAGCGAGCACAAAATATGGACGCTTCACAAATTTGCATGTCAGCCTTGCAGCAACAAACCACACCCCAACAAGTGTAGAGCACAGGAGAATCACCCTCCGGAATACCACCACGAACAGAAGAAACCACACAGGCAAGACAAACGGAGACACAAGCAAAACCTACCCCCAGAGACTCAAGCGAAACCTACCCTCCGCCACATCAGCCAAAGCACCCAGCACGACATACAGGAGTCCCATGCCTACATGAGATTGGGCGAAACAGGAAAAAACAGCAGACAAATATACTAGGACAATGGAGCAGCGGAGAGAGACTACAACTTAAGATGGAGAGATAAACCAAACAAAGGGGGAGAAAACCCAAAGAAACAAAACCGTGACTGGGTGGCAGCCACCGATTCAGGAAAAGGAACATGCCTACGGGAGCTAAGTCAGCAAAACCCCGGCCACCTAGAGCGTAAGGCCAAAAGACCACACACCCAAGCGCGCACCGCAGAAAATGATACCCTACCAAAGCACCCCGTCAAGAAGAGACGTACCCAACTCACAACCAGAGACCAACACAGATATACACCCATATCCGAGACCCAAACTCAACAAACACACGGGAACAAAAGGACGAACACTACACAGACGTAGCAATAAGCACACAAACCAGGGAAGGGGCAAAGCCCCACATCAGAAGACTCACCAATTCCAGAAAATGGAGAAGCACAACAGAGGGAGGAACCACTTCACCACCGCCGCAGGCGTGGGACAAGGCACGCTGGAGACCGCCGGGTCGCGGGCACTCGGCCGCCGCACGGAACGGCGCCGGAAACCACGCCGGGAAAACAGCAGTAGAGGACTCCGAGGGAGAACCCTGCGGGAAGAACCGAAACACCTACTCCCCGCAGGTGAACAGAAGGCCCAAAAAACACCGCCTGTGCCGCCCCCCAGGACCAGAGCGAGAGCGGCGACAAATACGTCTATGCCCCCATCCGGCCCCAGAGGGGGGAAGAGCAACACGAAATCAGGGGAGCACTCCCTACCCCTCCACGGGGGGCATTGGAGAGGCAGGAGGAAGGAGGACAGCAGTGGCAGCAGTGGGGGAAGGGGGGGGGTTGGGAACTCGGGGCAGAGAGGTGATGGGGAGGCGTGGGGGGGGCGCAATGGATGCAAGAACCATGGGGAGCACTGGAAGAGCACGAGGAAAAAGGGGGAGGGGCAGCAGCAGCAGTGGGCAGGGGGGGAGTGCTAGTGTGGTGGGGGTAAGGAGCCGGGCAATGGAGTGGGGACGGTATGAGTGCTCATATAGTTGGCGTTGTGATCTGAAGCTGTCCGCAGTACCATTGTCGTTTCGATCAGAGTTTGAGATCGCTGTTTTTCATATTTACGGTATAAAAAGGGGTCAAAAATACGCTATTTTGGACTGTGAAATTTATTTATTCAAGTAATATTACTTATTTATGTATTTTATTCATTAATTAATAAATTTGTAATGTTTTTTTTTTTTTTTTTTATATTATACACGTACGCCATAGACGGAGCGCCTTAAATGACTATATTTATTAATTAATTTATTTATTTTTTTATACTACGGACATGTAGGCACGTGGCGATACCACACGTGTATGTTGTTGTAATATACAGTATTTTATGTATTATTATTTTATTTATAGATTTTAATTTTTTATCATTACTATTATGGTATTTTTCTTTTCTTTTCTTTTTCTTTTTTTTTTTTATTATTAATTTTTATTTTTTATTTTATTTTATGATGTGGAAAAGGGGGGTGATCAAACGTGTAAAATTGCAAGGGTTAAAAGATCTTTATTAACTTAACTATTCAAATACTTCAACAGTTTTTTTTTTTTTTTTGCAATGCTATAGCTCCCCTAGGAGCTATAACACTGCACACACTGAACCTGACACCGATCACTTGCCATGTAGTAACATGGCAATGATCGGTGTTATCAATGATTGATTGCTCAAGCCTGAATTTCAGGCTTGGAGCAATCAATTGAGGAGCGGACGCGCAGGAGGCAGGTGAGTGACCCTCCTGCTGCGTCCCAGCTGATCGGGACATCGCGATTTTATCGCGATGGTCCCAATCAGCCCGCTGAGCAGCCGGGATGCGTTCAATTACATTTTCAGACGCGGCGATGACTTTGATCGCCGCGTCTGAAAAGGTGATGCCGGACATCTGCCAGATCGGCGATGTCCGGCATTATCAGGGGTCCTGGTCGCTAATAGCAACTGGGACCCAACAGCTATAATGCGCGCTCACTATGTGAGCGCGGATTATAGCTGGGGACGCGCAAATGGACGTTAATAAACGTCCATTTGCGCAAACGTTAAAGGGGGTTAAAACAGCAGCAGCCACCCAGGGGCCGCCACCTCCAGAGCGGAGGGGACAAACAGGCGGGAGGGGGGGTTATGGTAAGGACCGCAACAGGGGGGGGGAGGCAGACGAAGGGGACCGCAACAGGGGGGAAAAAAGAGACGGACGGGGCAAGTAGGTAATCAGAGCCTGCTCCAGGAGCACCCAGGAGAGAGGGATCAAAGTACAGGCAGGGGAGAGGGCAAAAGAACGGGACAGGGCTCAAAGGGATTACAGTGGGAAAGGAGGGCAGGACTGATAAGAGGTCCGCCAGCCTCCTGAACCCGCCAAGGGTGCAACAGGAGGGGAGGCCAGCTCAGCCACAAGGGAGCATGCCAGCCCTCACCCATCTGCTCCATCCAGGCCACAAATAAGGGGCAGACACATACCAGCCAGCAGTCAAAACTCCGGGTCCTGGGCAGATTGAGGGGGAAAGGGAGGCACCACAGCTATAAATACCCAGGGGAGGGCCCCTGAAAGCCCGGGAAACTATTAGACCCCTGATTGGTGCACTCCTTCCCCCCCACCCATGGGACATACCACTATAGTTAGCAACAAGTTTTTACAGGCGGGGGAGGGGGCTAAAAAACATTGCCTGTATATTTCTTAACCCCTTAACTGCTCACCAGTCAGGGGGCAAGCTAGTTATGCACAGCTTGCCCCTCCAGCTACCAAGCAAACAATGCAGCAAAGACCAAGAGGGCAGCATTTTCCACCAAGGTGAGAGCTCTGAAGAAACAGGTGGATGAGATTGTTAGGCTGAGATCGGACATTGTGGAGGGAGGTGGTATACTCAGCGAGAGACTTGTGAACAAGGATCGTTTCTCCAGCATGAAGGTCTCAGGACAAGTGAGTAACCAAGATGACTGCCAGAGTGAGGAGGAAGAGATGGAGGGAGGTGAGGAGGGGGATTAGAGTGAGGGGGATATGGATACTGGACCTGTGTGTACCACCACTACTGTTACCCCAGACCCCCCACTTACCCTCAGTGAGGACTATGTAAACCCGGCTCAGGTGGCCTTACCTCCCTCCAGTGAGGAGGATGATGATGATGATGACGGCAGTGACTGCAGTGATGGAAGCGGCTTGGCAGATGGGGGTCTCCTGCGGGCAATTGTTATGCAGGAGTCCCCCACCCGTCTGGAAAACTTTTCCTTCGGGGATGATTTGGGCCCAGAGGAGAAGGGAAAGAAGAAGAAGAAAGGAAAGGGCAAGAAGAGGAAGAAGACACAAGGAGTTAAGTTTGTCTTTTCTCCCTTCCAGCAGTCTGGGTCGGCTGAAAAGGGTGCTGGGTCCCCCAATCTGCCAGACCCCGTTTCTGTAGTGGAGCGGGGCCAGCATGGGGGATACAGTAGCGCACCCAAAATGGCCGCGGGTGCTATAGAAAAAAAAGGGCACCCTCCTGTGAGGGGGGAGGGTGTCCAGGCACCGGAAAATGGCGGCAGATTCACCCGTTCGGGGGGCGGTCCCCTGGTTGAAGTGGGCGGTACAGGTCCTGGCACCGCAGGGCACTCTCCTGTGAGGGGGGGGGGGGGAGTGTCCGGGCGCTGGACCTTGTTGGTTCAGGGGGCGGTCCCCTAGGTGGCGTGGTTGATACTGGTTCTGGCGCCAGGGGGCACTCCGCTATAAAGTGGG
This sequence comes from Hyla sarda, assembly GCF_029499605.1. Lineage (NCBI taxonomy): Eukaryota > Metazoa > Chordata > Amphibia > Anura > Hylidae > Hyla > Hyla sarda. The sequence goes on from NW_026607603.1 coordinate 298,680, forward strand.
AGGTTCCCTGCACATCAGCTGTAGCGGGAGTTAGTCCGGAGGGACAGTCTTTTTGTGAGGGGGAGTGGCCACCCATTTCAGAGGCGGAGCCTGTGTCTGCACCCAAAGACACAGGAAGAAAGAACTATGCAGCACCAATCCTGAAACCGGCAACCCTTAAACATGAAGCAAAAGACCCAGCCAGCCCAGTCTGTAACACTCCAAGGGAGAGTGAACGCAAGAGTGAAAGTGAAAGGAAAAATGTGAATAAAAATGGTAATGTGCAGAATGTGAGTTATAGTGGTGTGCATGGGAGGAGTTGTGGTAGCAGTGTTGATGAGGGGGGTGCAAGTAGTGTGCAAGAGAGGGGTGCAAGTAGTGTGCAAGAGAGGGGTGCAAGAGGAGTGCAAGAGAGGGGTGCAAGTGTAGTCCAAGAGAGGGGTGCTAGTGAAATACAGGTGAGGAGTGGTAGTGGAATGACAGAGAGAGGTGTTATGGCTGTTAAGAATAAGGGTCCAGGTTTGGCCTCTGGGTCAGTTCCTGGTTCGACTGCCCCCCCGGTAGTGGCTGCTTCTCAGAGAAGCTATGCCAGCGTCACTGCCGGGGGATCAGGGGGATCCCCATCTCCGTCTGGCTCTGGGGGTCACTTGCAACAGCGCCTCCTGGAGGCTCTACGTAGGGGAGACAGGTCAATCCATGTAGAGGGGAGGGGTGAGGTTGACCTGTCTTTTTGGATAGAAAGACATGGCTTAGGCGCCTTCCGAGAACAAAACGGGGAGGTGGTCTGGTCCCTCCCGACATCCGGCCAGGAAAGTGGCCGTAGGAATGTGGTCCGTTTAGTGTGGAGGGGCGAAGATGCGCGTCCGCCTCGGGGTAAGGTGGTTGAGCTCCTCCTCCGGATGGAATTCAGGGCAAGTGACATCTTTGCCCTGATCCACCCCTATGGTACTTCCGAGTTTGACATCAGCTTTGTTCGGCCAGAGGGTCTGGAACTTTTCTGGTCGAATTATGAGGTGGTGAAAAGCGAGCCCGGCTGGCGGGATTTCGCCGTAAAGGCGATATCCCGTCAGAATCTGGCCAAGAAAGTGACCGTTTTGACACGTAACGAGTCACTATCTTGCTATGACATTATGACCTGGCTTAGCCGATATGGGGATGTGACGGACATGCCAAAAAAGAACTATGACGAACATGGGATCTGGTCTGGGGCCTGGACGTTTTCCGTCAAACTGAAGCGTTCGGGGAGCACTGTTGCCCACATCCCATCAGCTGCTTTTCTTGGGAGAGACAGAATCCAAGTTTTCTACCAGGGGCAGCCCAAGGTCTGTCACAGGTGTGGCAG